>NC_136501.1:24568107-24583107 GCF_053919585.1 Euprymna scolopes
AACAGCAGGTTCTCTACAGTGCAATGTAGACTACAATGTATTGTGGACTACGTCTAAAACTAAACTAGAGCTTGCAATCAATCGATTTGATTGAAAAATGGGCGATTTTACCGAATTCGATGACAATAAAATATGGAATGGTAAAACATTAGTTTATCCTCATTGAATCCCGGATAACGTCCGATCTCCCTGCTGATATATATATATATATATATATATATATATATATATATATATATATATATATATATATATATATATATATACTAGCGGGACCGGTGGAAATTCTACAAGGCACTCATTCATGTGTAATATATTTATTAAACACTCTTACTAAATAATATCGACGAAATATCGAAAAACAAAGAAACAAAAACAGTTTTGAAAAATAATGACGCTTTACTTAAATAATCCGAAACAGCAAAATGAGATATTAAAAAAATAAACACGAATTACTTTAGTTTTTTAAAGCAAAGAATCGATATAAATATGAATAAGAAAAAATGGCGCCCTTTTCAAGCAGAACAGCTTCGTTTCAGTTTTACAGTATTGAACGGTGTAGTATTGCGCCGTTGGATTCAGGGTTGTACTATTGTAATGTAAAGAACACGCAGAAATGGTTGTAATCAACTGAATTCCTTCTAGTACATTGTCAAAAAAAGCTTAAACTGATATACTAATAAAAATAAAAAGGTTATGTATTTTTTTTAAAAAGACATATAATCACGTGAGCAGGATTTTTCCTTCTTTTGACACGATAACAAGTATTATTCTTATGTTTTATTATTTATCTATTTATATATTTTCGAAAGAGTGCCATATGAAAGTGGAGAAGGAAAAAAACAGAGTCATGCAAAATTTGAGTCGGGAGTTGTCTAAAGTTCCGACTTTTTTTTTGTTTTTTTGGCTTTGACTTTAATAATTTATGAGGTGAATTTATTCGACACAATATGATTCAACTCAAAAAAATAAATAAAAGCTAACGGGAATTAAGATTAAAGTTAAGGTGTTATTTTGCACCCTCACCCCTTTTAAAAAACCTAGTTAAACTTAGTGACATATTTACATTCTATGGAGGTCAGGCGCGAACGAACACCCAATAATTTTATTATAACATATTTCTTCAAACTGAAATATAATTATCAAAGTATACTTACGCAAATAGATACGAAAAGTCTTTGTTAAAGTTTGTGCCATATTTACATGGAGTACAGGCGCGAACGCAGACCCCACAATTTTTTTATACCATCCCTATTTAAGTTGAAACATACTTATCATAGTATTCTTATGTACATCTATATCAAAAAAACACTTGTAAACGTTTTTTTTCTCATTTTTTATTTCCATACTTTGGGGGCCAGCCGCGTACGCAGACCCCACAATGTTTTGAACCACCGTTCTGCCAGATCAAATATACCCAGTCCTGATCCTCGATACATCTTCTATCATTATATGTGACCAGTTTTCTATAATAGTCAACCATATAGGAGCCTATTCGTGACCAGACACACACACACACACACACATACAGACGTTCAGCTTTATATATATATATATATATATATATATATATATATATATATATATATATATATATATATATATATATAAGTTCCTTCAGTTATAGTCGAAACCGAAATTATTTATTACAAGAAATGAAAGTCCATAACAATTAAACGACAGTAATCGGATGTACGCGTGGCACACAAAATAAATACATAACACACACGCTATTGTATTTATATGTGAGTGTGTATATGTGTGTGTGTGTGTGTGTGTGTGTGTGTGTGTGTGTGTGTGTGTGTGTGTGTGTGTGTGTGTGTGTGTGTGTGTGTGTGTGTGTGTTATGCAATCAGTAGAATCCAGTTTCAGCAATATGTTATGTAAAACACATCGTTTTGGTAGAAAGTCGTGTTTGCGTAAAAATTACGTTTATTCATTTAGATACGGGAATGGGAATTCAGAGGATTCGCTGCGCATCTCATTCTAGTATTTGTAACGTTTCTAAGTGTTCCCAGATGTGTAGCCAAATAAACCGTTTTCGTTTAATAATTGTATTACCAACGCAAACACTACGGAAAAGCAAACTGTCTACGGAAAGGAAACATTATGCATATGTGTGTATATATATATATATATATATATATATATATATATATATATATATATATATATATATGTGTGTGTGTGTGTGTGTGTGTGTGTGGAGATGAAGCATCCTAACGTATGCCACATATTACCCTGCTATCTCATATTTTCCAACCGAGAGATCTTTTTAAAGATTCTAACCGCCGATTTAAGTGCAATTGATTTATCGGGTATATTTTCGTAGTTTTTGAAATTCTTTTTCATGGGTCCAGTTGCTGTTATAATTATCGAATAATGGGAATCTTCCTAAGATTCGAATTTCTTTTACGTTGCATTTAAGACCTTTGTATTTCGTTACCTTTTCCTCTCAGCTCTGTTTAAGCCACCATCTTTGGGAACACTAACTTCTACAAAGGTTGCTCCTTTCTCCTCCTTATCCTATATCACTATGTCAGGTTTAATAACTCCGTTTTCAAGGTACACAGCTGCTGTAGGAATTGCATCGTCATAGTGGAGGTATGTGACTGCTTTTTTCTGTTGGATGTTCCCGGGACTTGATGCTACAATTGATATTCAACTTTCTACAGATTGTTTAATGAGGATATTTGTAAACTACCGTGCCTACGCATGTGTGTGCGTGCCTACATGAATGCCTTTTGTGTACATATACATCCGAAGACCCATAACATATATACCTCACTCAAAATACGCATGAATATTATATTTTAATTCATACAGAAATTGAGACATGGACATATAAGTATTATTATTTTTTCTAAACAGTTCACTTCTATGTAGGTAAAAAACACACTCGAGTTGAGATCTAAAAAAAAAAAGCCTAAAGTCAATGAGTCAAGTACGATAACAATTACACCAGCTTGACACTTCCCATAGAAAGTGTTTTCAAATCTACTTATTCTTAACATAAGGAATTTGCCATGTGAACGATTCACGCATGCGCATTCGTAAAACAGTTGCCAAACAGATAAACATTGGATGAACCCCCCACGTACCATTCTCCCTCCCCAATTTTGATTCCTTAACAGCCATTTTTCTGGATAAAAACCGATTAAAAGTTTTCCATATGTTTGAAAACTCTATATACACACTTCTGTAGACCAAAAATTTGTTGCGTATATAAGTTTGTAAATTGTTCTCACATACACACATTCTCACTTATATATATATATATATATATATATATATATATATATGTATATATATATGTGTGCATATATATATATATATATATATATATGTATATATAGGTTGAGAATTGTCCTCACACACACGTTCTCATACATATTAAAGTGAGAGTGTGTGTGTGTGAAGACAATTCTCAACCTATATACTCAACGAATTCTTTTTATCTCATTCTCTCTTTATATATATATATATATATATATATATATATATATATATATGTGTGTGTGTGTGTGTGTGTGTGAGTGTGTGTGTGTGTGTATAACGAAATACGAAGGGATATGGACGGCAAGAAAAGAAACTGGAATCTTACAAAAATCCCTATCATTCCAGTAATTATAAAAGCTAGACTCGTGAAAAAAGTTCCAAAACTAGCTGGCAAATATACCCGATAAGCCAAGTGCAAGAGAGATTCAAACGATTACACTTAAAAGGACGGTTATAATCGTCAAATGTCCTTCGGTGGGAATGTATAAGATAACATATGAATGACTGGCATGTTCCACTTAAACAAAATGCAAAGAAAATTAAAATAAAAAAAGTTATCGGGGTTGAATGACAATTAACGAGTGTTAATCTAACCTTTAATTGTCATCGTAATCGGCGAAATCGACCAGTTTTCTATTAAATCGATTGATTGCCTGCTCTAGTCGGTGTTCCACTGTAGTGCACCGGGATGAAGCGTCACATGCCTTCCCAAAGTGACTTAATTCATAATATATTGTAGTTTAAATTGCACAGTAGTGTTGATTTTATAACATGATTTTATAACATTATTTTATAACATGATTTTATAACATTATTTTATAACATGATTTTATAACATTATTTTATAACATGATTTTATAACATTATTTTATAACATGATTTTATAACATAATTTTATAACATGATTTTATAACATGATTTTATAACATGATTTTATAACATTATTTTATAACATGATTTTATAACATTATTTTATAATATGATTTTATAACATGATTTTATAACATGATTTTATAACATGATTTTATAACATGATTTTATAACATTATTTTATAATATGATTTTACAACATTATTTTATAACATTATTTTATAACATGATTTTATAACATGATTTTATAACATGATTTTATAACATGATTTTATAACATTATTTTATAACATTATTTTATAACATTATTTTATAACATGATTTTATAACATTATTTTATAACATTATTTTATAACATTATTTTATAATATGATTTTATAACATTATTTTATAGCATGATTTTATAACATGATTTTATAACATGATTTTATAACATGATTTTATAACATGATTTTATAACATGATTTTATAACATTATTTTATAATATGATTTTATAACATGATTTTATAACATGATTTTATAACATGATTTTATAACATGATTTTATAACATGATTTTATAACATTATTTTATAATATGATTTTATAACATGATTTTATAACATGATTTTATAACATTATTTTATAACATGATTTTATAACATGATTTTATAACATGATTTTATAACATTATTTTATAACATGATTTTATAACATGATTTTATAACATTATTTTATAACATGATTTTATAACATGATTTTATAACATGATTTTATAACATGATTTTATAACATGATTTTACAAGATTATTTTATAACATGATTTTATAACATGATTTTATAACATGATTTTATAACAAGATTTTATAACATTATTTTACAAGATTATTTTATAACATGATTTTATAAGATTATTTTATAACATGATTTTATAACATGATTTTACAAGATTATTTTATAACATGATTTTATAACATGATTTTACAAGATTATTTTATAACATGATTTTATAACATGATTTTACAAGATTATTTTATAACATGATTTTATAACATGATTTTACAAGATTATTTTATAACATGATTTTATAACATGATTTTACAAGATTATTTTATAACATGATTTTATAACATGATTTTACAAGATTATTTTATAACATGATTTTATAACATGATTTTATAACATGATTTTATAACATTATTTTACAAGATTATTTTATAACATGATATTATAACATGATTTTATAACATGATTTTATAACATTATTTTACAAGATTATTTTATAACATGATTTTATAACATGATTTTATAACATGATTTTATAACATGATTTTATAACATGATTTTATAACATGATTTTATAACATGATTTTACAAGATTATTTTATAACATGATTTTATAACATGATTTTATAACATGATTTTATAACATGATTTTATAACATGATTTTATAACATTATTTTATAACATGATTTTATAACATGATTTTATAACATGATTTTATAACATGATTTTATAACATGATTTTATAACATGATTTTATAACATGATTTTACAAGATTATTTTATAACATGATTTTATAACATGATTTTATAACATGATTTTATAACATGATTTTATAACATGATTTTATAACATGATTTTATAACATTATTTTATAACATGATTTTATAACATGATTTTATAACATGATTTTATAACATGATTTTATAACATGATTTTATAACATTATTTTATAACATGATTTTATAACATGATTTTATAACATGATTTTATAACATGATTTTATAACATTATTTCATAGCATGATTTTATAACATGATTTTATAACATGATTTTATAACATTATTTCATAGCATGATTTTATAAGATTATTTTATAACATGATTTTACAAGATTATTTTATAACATGATTTTATAATATGATTTTATAACATGATTTTATAACATGATTTTATAACATGATTTTATAACATGATTTTATAACATTATTTTACAAGATTATTTTATAACATGATTTTATAACATGATTTTATAACATGATTTTATAACATTATTTTACAAGATTATTTTATAACATGATTTTATAAGATTATTTTATAACATGATTTTATAACATGATTTTACAAGATTATTTTATAACATGATTTTATAACATGATTTTACAAGATTATTTTATAACATGATTTTATAACATGATTTTACAAGATTATTTTATAACATGATTTTATAACATGATTTTACAAGATTATTTTATAACATGATTTTATAACATGATTTTACAAGATTATTTTATAACATGATTTTATAACATGATTTTACAAGATTATTTTATAACATGATTTTATAACATGATTTTATAACATGATTTTATAACATTATTTTACAAGATTATTTTATAACATGATATTATAACATGATTTTATAACATGATTTTATAACATTATTTTACAAGATTATTTTATAACATGATTTTATAACATGATTTTATAACATGATTTTATAACATGATTTTATAACATGATTTTATAACATGATTTTATAACATGATTTTACAAGATTATTTTATAACATGATTTTATAACATGATTTTATAACATGATTTTATAACATGATTTTATAACATGATTTTATAACATGATTTTATAACATGATTTTATAACATGATTTTATAACATGATTTTATAACATGATTTTATAACATGATTTTACAAGATTATTTTATAACATGATTTTATAACATGATTTTATAACATGATTTTATAACATGATTTTATAACATGATTTTATAACATGATTTTATAACATTATTTTATAACATGATTTTATAACATGATTTTATAACATGATTTTATAACATGATTTTATAACATGATTTTATAACATGATTTTATAACATTATTTTATAACATGATTTTATAACATGATTTTATAACATGATTTTATAACATGATTTTATAACATTATTTCATAGCATGATTTTATAACATGATTTTATAACATGATTTTATAACATTATTTCATAGCATGATTTTATAAGATTATTTTATAACATGATTTTACAAGATTATTTTATAACATGATTTTATAATATGATTTTATAACATGATTTTATAACATGATTTTATAACATGATTTTATAACATTATTTTACAAGATTATTTTATAACATGATTTTATAACATGATTTTATAACATGATTTTATAACATTATTTTACAAGATTATTTTATAACATGATTTTATAACATGATTTTATAACATGATTTTATAACATGATTTTATAACATGATTTTACAAGATTATTTTATAACATTATTTTATAACATGATTTTATAACATGATTTTATAACATGATTTTACAAGATTATTTTATAACATGATTTTATAACATGATTTTATAACATGATTTTATAACATGATTTTATAACATGATTTTATAACATTATTTTACAAGATTATTTTATAACATGATTTTATAAGATTATTTTATAACATGATTTTATAACATGATTTTATAACATGATTTTATAACATGATTTTATAACATGATTTTATAACATGATTTTACAAGATTATTTTATAACATGATTTTATAAGATTATTTTATAACATGATTTTATAACATGATTTTACAAGATTATTTTATAACATGATTTTATAACATTATTTTATAGCATGATTTTACAAGATTATTTTATAACATGATTTTATAACATGATTTTACAAGATTATTTTATAACATGATTTTATAACATGATTTTACAAGATTATTTTATAACATGATTTTATAACATGATTTTACAAGATTATTTTATAACATGATTTTATAACATGATTTTATAACATGATTTTATAACATTATTTTACAAGATTATTTTATAACATGATTTTATAACATGATTTTATAACATGATTTTATAACATTATTTTACAAGATTATTTTATAACATGATTTTATAACATGATTTTATAACATGATTTTATAACATGATTTTATAACATGATTTTATTACATGATTTTATAACATGATTTTATAACATGATTTTACAAGATTATTTTATAACATGATTTTATAACATGATTTTATAACATTATTTTACAAGATTATTTTATAACATTATTTTATAACATGATTTTATAACATGATTTTATAACATGATTTTATAACATGATTTTATAACATGATTTTATAACATGATTTTATAACATGATTTTATAACATGATTTTATAACATGATTTTACAAGATTATTTTATAACATGATTTTATAACATGATTTTACAAGATTATTTTATAACATGATTTTATAACATGATTTTACAAGATTATTTTATAACATGATTTTATAACATGATTTTACAAGATTATTTTATAACATGATTTTATAACATGATTTTACAAGATTATTTTATAACATGATTTTATAACATGATTTTATAACATGATTTTATAACATGATTTTACAAGATTATTTAATAACATGATTTTATAAGATTATTTTATAACATGATTTTATAACATGATTTTACAAGATTATTTTATAACATGATTTTATAACATTATTTTATAGCATGATTTTACAAGATTATTTTATAACATGATTTTATAACATGATTTTACAAGATTATTTTATAACATGATTTTATAACATGATTTTACAAGATTATTTTATAACATGATTTTATAACATGATTTTACAAGATTATTTTATAACATGATTTTATAACATGATTTTATAACATGATTTTATAACATGATTTTATAACATTATTTTACAAGATTATTTTATAACATGATTTTATAACATGATTTTATAACATGATTTTATAACATTATTTTACAAGATTATTTTATAACATGATTTTATAACATGATTTTATAACATGATTTTATAACATGATTTTATAACATGATTTTATAACATGATTTTACAAGATTATTTTATAACATGATTTTATAACATGATTTTATAACATGATTTTATAACATGATTTTATAACATGATTTTATAACATTATTTTACAAGATTATTTTATAACATTATTTTATAACATGATTTTATAACATGATTTTATAACATGAATTTATAACATGATTTTATAACATGATTTTATAACATGATTTTATAACATGATTTTATAACATGATTTTATAACATGATTTTACAAGATTATTTTATAACATGATTTTATAACATGATTTTATAAGATTATTTTATAACATGATTTTATAACATGATTTTACAAGATTATTTTATAACATGATTTTATAACATGATTTTACAAGATTATTTTATAACATGATTTTATAACATGATTTTACAAGATTATTTTATAACATGATTTTATAACATGATTTTATAACATGATTTTATAACATGATTTTATAACATGATTTTACAAGATTATTTTATAACATGATTTTATAAGATTATTTTATAACATGATTTTATAACATGATTTTACAAGATTATTTTATAACATGATTTTATAACATTATTTTATAGCATGATTTTACAAGATTATTTTATAACATGATTTTATAACATGATTTTACAAGATTATTTTATAACATGATTTTATAACATGATTTTACAAGATTATTTTATAACATGATTTTATAACATGATTTTACAAGATTATTTTATAACATGATTTTATAACATGATTTTATAACATGATTTTATAACATTATTTTACAAGATTATTTTATAACATGATTTTATAACATGATTTTATAACATGATTTTATAACATTATTTTACAAGATTATTTTATAACATGATTTTATAACATGATTTTATAACATGATTTTATAACATGATTTTATAACATGATTTTATAACATGATTTTATAACATGATTTTATAACATGATTTTACAAGATTATTTTATAACATGATTTTATAACATGATTTTATAACATGATTTTATAACATTATTTTACAAGATTATTTTATAACATTATTTTATAACATGATTTTATAACATGATTTTATAACATGATTTTATAACATGATTTTATAACATGATTTTATAACATGATTTTATAACATGATTTTATAACATGATTTTATAACATGATTTTATAACATGATTTTACAAGATTATTTTATAACATGATTTTATAACATGATTTTACAAGATTATTTTATAACATGATTTTATAACATGATTTTACAAGATTATTTTATAACATGATTTTATAACATGATTTTACAAGATTATTTTATAACATGATTTTATAACATGATTTTACAAGATTATTTTATAACATGATTTTATAACATGATTTTATAACATGATTTTATAACATTATTTTACAAGATTATTTTATAACATGATTTTATAACATGATTTTATAACATGATTTTATAACATTATTTTACAAGATTATTTTATAACATGATTTTATAACATGATTTTATAACATGATTTGATAACATGATTTTATAACATGATTTTATAACATGATTTTATAACATGATTTTATAACATGATTTTATAACATGATTTTACAAGATTATTTTATAACATGATTTTATAACATGATTTTATAACATGATTTTATAACATGATTTTATAACATGATTTTATAACATTATTTTACAAGATTATTTTATAACATTATTTTATAACATGATTTTATAACATGATTTTATAACATGATTTTATAACATGATTTTATAACATGATTTTATTACATGATTTTATAACATGATTTTATAACATGATTTTATAACATGATTTTATAACATGATTTTACAAGATTATTTTATAACATTATTTTATAACATGATTTACTAACATGATTTTATAACATGATTTTATAACATGATTTTATAACATGATTTTATAACATGATTTTATAACATGATTTTATAACATGATTTTATAACATTATTTTACAAAGATTATTTTATAACATTATTTTATAACATGATTTTATAACATGATTTTATAACATGATTTTATAACATGATTTTATAACATGATTTTATAACATGATTTTATAACATGATTTTATAACATTATTTTACAAGATTATTTTATAACATGATTTTATAACATGATTTTATAACATGATTTTATAACATGATTTTATAACATGATTTTATAACATGATTTTATAACATGATTTTATAACATTATTTCATAGCATGATTTTATAACATGATTTTATAACATGATTTTATAACATTATTTCATAGCATGATTTTATAAGATTATTTGATAACATGATTTTACAAGATTATTTTATAACATGATTTTATAATATGATTTTATAACATGATTTTATAACATGGTTTTATAACATGATTTTATAACATTATTTTACAAGATTATTTTATAACATGATTTTATAACATGATTTTATAACATGATTTTATAACATTATTTTACAAGATTATTTTATAACATGATTTTATAACATGATTTTCTAACATGATTTTATAACATGATTTTATAACATTATTTTACAAGATTATTTTATAACATTATTTTATAACATGATTTTATAACATGATTTTATAACATGATTTTACAAGATTATTTTATAACATGATTTTATAACATGATTTTATAACATGATTTTATAACATGATTTTATAACATGATTTTATAACATGATTTTATAACATGATTTTACAAGATTATTTTATAACATGATTTTATAACATGATTTTATAACATGATTTTATAACATGATTTTATAACATGATTTTATAACATGATTTTATAACATTATTTTACAAGATTATTTTATAACATGATTTTATAACATGATTTTATAACATGATTTTATAACATTATTTCATAGCATGATTTTATAACATGATTTTATAACATGATTTTATAACATTATTTCATAGCATGATTTTATAAGATTATTTTATAACATGATTTTACAAGATTATTTTATAACATGATTTTATAATATGATTTTATAACATGATTTTATAACATGATTTTATAACATGATTTTATAACATGATTTTATAACATTATTTTACAAGATTATTTTATAACATGATTTTATAACATGATTTTATAACATTATTTTACAAGATTATTTTATAACATGATTTTATAACATGATTTTATAACATGATTTTATAACATGATTTTATAACATGATTTTATAACATGATTTTACAAGATTATTTTATAACATGATTTTATAACATGATTTTATAACATGATTTTATAACATGATTTTATAACATTATTTCATAGCATGATTTTATAACATGATTTTATAACATGATTTTATAACATTATTTCATAGCATGATTTTATAACATGATTTTATAACATGATTTTATAACATGATTTTATAACATTATTTTACAAGATTATTTTATAACATGATTTTATAACATGATTTTATAACATGATTTTATAACATGATTTTATAACATTATTTCATAGCATGATTTTATAACATGATTTTATAACATGATTTTATAACATTATTTCATAGCATGATTTTATAACATGATTTTATAACATGATTTTATAACATGATTTTATAATATGATTTTATAACATGATTTTATAACATGATTTTATAACATGATTTTATAACATGATTTTATAACATTATTTCATAGCATGATTTTATAACATGATTTTATAACATTATTTCATAGCATGATTTTATAACATGATTTTATAACATGATTTTATAACATTATTTCATAGCATGATTTTATAACATGATTTTATAACATGATTTTATAACATGATTTTATAACATGATTTTATAACATTATTTCATAGCATGATTTTATAACATGATTTTAAAAAATAATTTTACAAGATTATTTTATAACATGATTTTATAACATGATTTTATAACATGATTTTATAACATGATTTTATAACATTATTTTACAAGATTATTTTATAACATGATTTTATAACATGATTTTATAACATGATTTTATAACATGATTTTATAACATGATTTTATAAGATTATTTTATAAGATTATTTTATAACATGATTTTATAACATGATTTTATAACATGATTTTACAAGATTATTTTATAACATGATTTTATAACATGATTTTATAACATGATTTTACAAGATTATTTTACAAGATTATTTTATAACATGATTTTATAACATGATTTTATAACATGATTTTATAACATGATTTTATAACATGATTTTATAACATGATTTTATAACATGATTTTATAACATGATTTTACAAGATTATTTTATAACATGATTTTACAAGATTATTTTATAACATGATTTTATAACATGATTTTATAACATGATTTATTAACATGATTTTATAACATGATTTTATAACATGATTTTATAACATTATTTTATAACCTGATTTTATAACATTATTTTATAACATTATTTTATAACATTATTTTATAACATTATTTTATAACATTATTTTATAACATGGTTTTATAATATGATTTTATAACATGATTTTATAACATTATTTTATAACATGATTTTATAACATGATTTTATAACATGATTTTATAATATGATTTTATAACATGATTTTATAACATGATTTTATAACATGATTTTATAACATTATTTTATAACATGGTTTTATAATATGATTTTATAACATGATTTTATAACATGATTTTATAACATTATTTTACAAGATTATAATATAATTATCCACTGACACGTGTTTCGTCATTTACGACTGATCAGCAGGCTGAATCTAGCGAGATTCGAAATCGGGACCCTGTGGTTAGAAGCCTAAACGTCTACCCTGGGCTATCTCGCGCGACTGCTGGATGTATCACGTTTTATCTATATGCTATTTATTTGTTTTTGTTTTCGTTAATTTTGAATGAATTCAATTATTTATACGAAAGTGCATATTTACCTAAACGAGAGTTGGGAATAATTTTCCCTTTTACCAATTTGATACCCCCAATTGAGGAGCGGCATCGCAAACAAAAACAAATAAATTGTCTCAACATAAAATACGACATAATCAGGTTGAGACACCGGTTTCGTCAGATCGCCGAAGTTAAGCAACGTTAAGCCTGGTCATTACTAAAATGGGTGACCAATTTGGGAATTCCAGGTGCTGTATGTAGGAGGACGTTCAGACTCCCTGCAAAAGTTGCAAAAACCTAACGTTGTCATCTCCTCTTATGGGGATATACATGCGACTGGGGATCGCTTGTGAATTCCAGACTCCCATGGAACTTCCTCTTTCGGGGGAAGCCTGTTAAACCCAAATAGGTTTAGTACCGTTTCACATACACACACACACACACACACACACACACACACACACACACACACACACACATACACACACACACACAACGCGATACACCCAGTAGTTGCACGAGATAGACCAGGGGTATAGGTTTAGGTTTCTAACCATGGGGTCTCGATTTCGAATCTTGCTAGATTCAGCCACTCTGATGAATAGTAGGAGACGAAACACGTATCAGTTAATAATTATATATATATATATATATATATATATATATATATATATATACACACGGCATAATCGGCGTTGACACATCAGTTCTCGTCAGATCACCGAAGTTAAACAACGTTGAGCCTGGTTAGTACAAAATGGGTGACCATTTGGGAATTCTATGCGCTGCATGTGCTCTCCGCTTATCTCGGCATTTGTTTCCAGCCGACCTGTACATACATGCCACTGGTATTTAACAATGTCGACTCAGGAAAGGTGTGATTGGAGATTGCGCGTCTTTTGTCCCAAAATGTCCACGCGCAGGTACCCGTACGTGGGTATCCATAGTCTGTCGAAGACTGAAGGATCTGTTTTATATATATATAGTCTCTAGCTTAGTAAGAAGGATGATA
Source organism: Euprymna scolopes (assembly GCF_053919585.1). Taxonomy (NCBI): domain Eukaryota; kingdom Metazoa; phylum Mollusca; class Cephalopoda; order Sepiida; family Sepiolidae; genus Euprymna; species Euprymna scolopes. The sequence continues at coordinate 24,583,094 of NC_136501.1, forward strand.
AAACAAGGTGGGGA
>NC_136501.1:24588107-24590607 GCF_053919585.1 Euprymna scolopes
TACGAGTTAAAGAATTACATATTAAATACATGCGTAAGTGCAGGCGCGAAGAATCTATCATGTATCTCTACTGCAGCTCCTTTGAACCGGTATTGCTTTCCAGAACGACTGGAAAAAAAATGCTGAGATAAGCAGAGAAATGTCGGTGTGAGTTTGAAGTTTTGCTCATCCTAAACTCGTCAATTCAGTTCACCGTACAATTTAATTGATAGCTAATGACGGATGATATGCGTTTGTCAATTTCCTAAATCATTATCAGAAGTAGAGAAATAACCCTACTGAACGCGAATCGGTAGACTATGCCTATGGTACGTCATTTCATAATCTAGCACACACTTTCCTAAAGACGCGCGTGCGCGCGCACACACACACACACACATATATATATATATATAGATAGATAGATAGATAGATAGATAGATAGATAGATAGATATAGATATAGATATATAGATATATAGATATATATATATATATATATATATATAGATAGATAGATAGATAGATAGATAGATAGATAGATACATGTTTAGGTTTATTACTAAGTAAAAGGCTCAGTTTCATGTATATCCGATCTATACAAAATAAGGATTAATAGAGCTGGTATATATGTAATTATACCAGCTGTCACTCTCCGTTATGCACTCGACCACGGTGTTATATATATATATATATATATATATATATATATATATATATATATATATATATATATATATATATATATATATATACTAGTAAAAGTACCCGTCGTTGACTAGGTTCAAAAACAACCTACAGAAAATGGACTGATTTATAAAAGTATGATAGGTTATGAAAAGGGAGGGTTGTAAAGAGATAGCATCGAATTTGGGGGTATCAAAACCAAAGCAAAATATGATGAAAGTAAAAATAAAATAGATAAGCCCAATAATTTATTATACCATACCTGTCCACACTGAAAGACTTATCACAATATTCTGTGGATCTATATTAAAAAACTTGTTAAACTTTGTGACATATTTCGATTCTATGGAGGTCAGGCGCGAACAAACACCATATTTCTTCAAACTGAAACATAATTATCAAAGTATACTTACGCAGATAGATATGAAAAGTCTTTATTAAAGTTTGTACCTATTTCCATTCTATGGAGGCCAGGCGCGAACGCAGACCCCACAATTTTATTATACCATCCCTATTTAAGTTGAAGCATACTTATCATAGTATTCTTATGTACATCTATATCAAAAACACTTGTAAACGTTTTTTTTTTTTTTTTTTTTATTTCCATACTTTGTGGACCAGGCGCGTGCGCAGACCCCACAATTTTAATGAATCATCGTTATGCCAGATCAAACATACTCATTCCTGTGTCTCCATACATCTTCTATCATTATATGCAATCGGTTTTTAAAATAGTCAACCATATAGGAGCCTATTCGTGACCACACACACATACACACACACACACAGTCAGTTTTATATATATATATATATATATATATATATATATCTTTGATCCAATCTATCATTGAATTCAATGGTTACAGTGTGTCATATAGCCGAACCCCCAACTTGTGGATGTAAACTTAATACCTATATAGCCGTTATGTATATGTATGTGTGTTTACATATATATACATAATATATAATATAATATATGTATATATATAATATATAAATTAGAGATACCTTATATTATATATATATATTATATACATTATATATACCTTATATATATATATATATATATATATATAAAGATATATATATATATACATTTATTAGTTGCATTTTATGAAAATATACATATAACAAGTTTCACTTCTAAAGCGTAAATAAATTTCCTTAGATATGCAAGCATCTGGAAAATATTGTTTGCTTTATTTTCCTTTAGTATTATAAAAATACATTTCCATTGACAAATAAAGAAGGCTTACTTGTGAGATCGACAAAGTGAGAAACAATTTATGCATATATATATATATATATATATATATATATATATATATATATATATATATATATATATATACAAATTTACTTCATGATGTGTAAAGCGTTGTCATCAATATAAAATGTTCTCCTACCTTGTGTTTAGTGTATTAGTCCGACTGCAAGTGATCGAATTTTCGCGGTGCTGTGTTTGTGGTTTGTTGTTGTGTTTATTTTTATTTATTTATTTTTTTTTATTATTTTTTTTTTTCTTTTGCTGAAGTCATTACTTAGTGCCCGGTCAAAGGCCGACGATTCGATACCTGTTCTCTGTTGTTGTCCCAGTCTGTACGATCGGAGCGTCTCTCTTTTTTTTTTTTTTACCCAAGTTCAATCTCTCGCCGGTCAAAAAAAAAAAAAAAAAAAAACTTCTCCCTCCTCCTCGTTGTCCGTCTTCGACTCGCGACCGCCCCCACCGCCACCGCCGCCACCCTTAGTTATGCAATCGACCACGGTGATCCTTTATCTATGGTAATTATCCAGGGCCGATCCACAACTGAATTTGCATTAAAAAAAAAAAAAAA
>NC_136501.1:24595607-24725607 GCF_053919585.1 Euprymna scolopes
AAGTATTCTTATGTACATCTATATCAAAAACATTTGTAAACGTTTCTTTTTTTTTTTAATTTTTTATTTCCATACTTTGTGGACCAGGCACGAAGCAGACCCCACAATTTTTATGAACCACCGTTCTGCCAGATCAAACATACCCATTCCTGTGTCTCGATACATTTTCTATCATTATATGTAATCAGTTTTTTTAAAATAGTCAACCATATAGGAGCCTATTCGTGACCAGACACACATACACACACATTGACATTCAGATTTATATATATATATATATATATATATATATATATATATATATATATATATATACGGAAAACCTTATCAGTATGACCCGTATTTAACAATTCGGGTCATCGGTCAATACAAACCAATACAGACGAATCAGTCTCATGTGCGTCATGAGTAACTTGCTGGAATTTTCGTTAAACAGAGAAGTAATTAATTACCTCAGCAAAAATAACTCAGTCACATTTCATATGGTTCCCGTTCTGCTAGATATAAAAAAAAACGATGTGCTAAGTTATATCTCATACGATTAGCAAATCTCTCGACGGAGCCTTTTTTCTAGGACAATTGTCCTTGACATATCAAATACCTTTGATAGGGTATGACATAAAGGTCTACTCCACCAAATCCGCAGCTACGGTATAGCTGGAAATAACTTTTCGATCATTAAATAATTTCTCTCTGATAGATTTATAAGAGTAGTGGTTAATCGGCAGTAATCAGAAGCTCACAGTATTAATGTTGTAGTCCCTCAGGGGTCCATCCTGAGCCCAACTCTGTTTCTGATCTACATCAATGATCTCCCAACTCACACTCTAAGATTATTCGTAGACATTTATGCTGACGACACTACAATCTATGGCAACACTTCAAAGGTCGTAAATGACCAATTTTTCTCTGATTCTCTCTTTTCTTATCTTAATCACGTGGTGCGATGGGGAAAGAGGTGGCTTTTTTATTTTAAACTCTCTGTACCCTGCCACGCGTTGCTGTGGCTCAAGTTGGCGCAATGGAAAAGTTCCAAAGCATGTTTCTTATAGGAGTGATTTTCCATTTTGCATGGGTACACAGTTTTTGTTGTTCCATTTTCTTAGCTGATATAGAGAATTTCTGATTTGGTAACTCTTGAATACGTAACATAAATTGTCCATGTGAAAAAAACAAAGCTTAGATTGGTTTATATTTCACAACATGATAATTAGTACACCAAATTTCAGTTGCAATACATGCACTGGCATCCCTGGCAAATATAGCAGTTGGATAATTAACCACTTTATCTGTTTTCACAACAGTGTCGATGGATTTGTATTTGACTACCTCACTTGGAATTTTACATTGAATAATAGCGTTAAGTTCATGGGCGTCTTTGTATTGACCTGCAAGAATAGCTCATTCACTCAGTCAAGTGGAATTCTTATAATTTGAATATCTGCAAAAACCTGTTTAAACTAACTATTCTTTTGATGAAATAAAATTACAGAAATTACAGAAGTTAAAAGTCAAAGAATTTTGCCCTTAACTCTGATCAGCTGGCATTTTTTCGTACCCAATTTCCACAAGTGATGCAAAAAATTTTGTGCGGATCGAACAGTCTGCAACTGGATATGCATATTTTGAGTTAAGTTTAATGTCTTCACATGGAACAAAAAAGTAGAGTATTTGAGGCAAGCATTTATTTCATCTGCTGATGTTGATTGAAGAATAACAGGTAACATTTATCTGAAATCTTCTGCAAGCAATATTACTGCATTCCCAAATGGTCTTGCATTGCCACGCAAATCTTGCAAGGATCGACCAAGAGCCTCAAGTGATTTTTTGCGTACCATTGTGCATTCATCCTAAACAATAAGTTTGCATTTCTGCAATATTTTTCCCCATATTGGATATTTTGGAGATGTCGAACATGAGATTTTTGAAAAATTGAATGTTTTAAAGTAGAATAAATAATTCTTCTACTTGGCAGCAAGGTCGCAGGTATTCCTCATGCAGCAAGGGCTAAGGCTATGTCATTTTTTTAGCAAATGGCTGCCAAAATCAAGTTAATTAGAAAGGTTTTACCAGTTACTTCTGGTGCTGTTCAAGGTAGCAGTAATTTCCAAATAACTTCTATTCTCACAGTCGGTAAATTAGGTGACTAAAATAGGATTTATCCATGTTTTGACAATGCCTTATTCACTGTAATTAATTTAGGAGACTAAAATAGGATGAGGGATTAGAGATGGACAGATAGAGAGGAAGATATATAGATAGAAAAGAGAAAGTGAGATGAAAATAGAGAAAGACAAGGAGATAGAGAGATAAAGGGATTGATAGATAAACAGAGAGAGGGGGAGAGTTAGAAACAGAGAGGGATGAGACAGAGAAAAGGAGAGAGATAGAGGGAGTTAGAGAGAGAAAGGGGCTCAAAGAGAGATGGAGAGGGTGATATAGAGAGAAAGATAAATTGAGAGAGGGAAAGGGAGAGATGGATAGAGAAAGATATTAAGAAAGGAAGAGAGAGGGGGAGAGAAACAGGTGAACTACACTTCACCGTTTATTTCCTCGTTCAGTAGAGAAGAAATCTTTCGAGACTTAAGCAATTTTAATGTTTTGTTACTATCCAGAGTGACCCTTTTTTGGGTGGGGGGTAGATTTCCCACGCATTAGAAACCGACGGGGTTTTCTGTACTTTCACCTAACAAATTAATAAAAGAAAAAGATTTTGTAAAATTTGAATTTAACATGAAAATACTATTTTAAAAAATAGCACGATAACATAAGTGCATAAGTGCAACTTTATGTACTCCTTGGGCGTTGAGTTCTATGGCGACCAGCATAATTATTTGATGGTCGCTCCCTTAGACCCCCCAGTCAAGGCTAATGCATGCGCACGTAACATTTTTTTATTTATTGAGGTTGGCTTAGTAACTAAACGATTTATTGATAATTTCGTAACCCTTAAACGCATGCCGGAAGATTAAAATTGGTTCATTATTGTTGTAATGAAAAAAAGTTTCATTCAACACAAAACCAAAAACACATATTAATGATAAATGATTTATTATTCTATTCATTGAAATTCAATAATTTTTAGATAAAAAGAGTAAAAAAAGTTAATAAAAAAATAGTTGCTTATGTGCGCATGTAAAAATGTTTGTAAAAGTGAGAAATTATTTTAATCATTTAAAAAACTTGTCTTATTTTTTTGTTTTATTTTTAGATTGGGTCCACCTTATAATCACCCCAATATCCTCATCTTAAGAACAGCTTCCGGAATAAACACCACTTTTGGAGGGGGGGGGGCTATTTGCAAAATTTAACTGATATTTGTTGTCAGCATACCCACCCGAAAATACCATTAAAAAAAGGGGAGGGGTTCAGTGCCCGTTGCAGAGAAGTAGATTTATTTATCAGTGAATGTTGCGAATGTTATGTAATGGATGGCTGGAACCATCATACATAACTGAAAAGAAAAAACTTCTTTAATAAAAGATTTAAAAGAGTGGGCATCGAATAATTGATTGTCCACCAGTTGAAAAGAGAAAGGGCTTACGTCATAAACAGAGAAATCGGACGACGATTTTTTGTTTACAAAACAAAGAAACGTGATATTCCTCGTAAGCTCTGGAAGTACAGATATTGGCATGAGTGGTAAATTCACGTGTCGGTCAGCTGAAGATAAATCGGATGATCTTCCGAGGTCAGGAACCGGGAAAGAAATTGTCAAAACGTGACTAAAGAGCGCATGTTCTATTATCCATCAGCTGATTGACAGATCACGTGGATAGGAAAAACAAAGCGACAAAAATGCCAATAAAAACGGTGAATCTAATGAGAAGAAGCAGAGAGCTAGCAGAGAGAGGAGAAACAATGGACAGCACGTGTTGCTGAAGACCGAATCGTTGAAACGTCATTTCCCTCCTCAGAACACTGTGAGAACACTGTTACCATCGCGGTGAACTTCAAAAACCACCAAAAGAAAAAAAGACGAACTGTTTTAAATTGTAAATATATTGTAAAATATAATTTTATACAAAAACAAACGAAATTGTGACTTACGTTTTTTAATGCATATTTTTAAGTTACGGCTGATCGTTCTAAGTTGTCAACCGCTTTGTTTTCAGGTTCAACGTTGTTATGACATTTTTGACAATTGACGAGAGGCAAGATAAGGAAAAAGTGCCAGTCTGAGATAACTCACTAGTCTTAACTCGTTGTCATGACAACCGCTTAGTAAACAGGTGAACCCATGGACGATCGACGTAATTAAAACTGCTATGTACCACAGCCAGGGAGTCCTATGCACTACTACGATTTCCCAACCTGGGAGCCACACCACAATACAACACGAAGAAGTAAATTTATTTATCAATAAAAGTCGTCATTTAAAAAAGAAAATTGTGGAGGTGGACCTAAATGTAAATATTTACCCAAAAAACTATCCCGAAGTTTATTACAAAAACGTTTTGTTTTCACACTATTCAACAATTTGTTCATCCGCGCATGTAAATTAAAAAATATTTGTAAAAGTGAGAAGTTATCAGTGAATGATTTAGTTTATTTATTTATTTATTTATTTTTTTATATTAGGTCCACTTCCACAAATGTTAAGAACGGCTTTCAGAATAAACACCCTCAACCTCTCTATGTTAACAACGGATTTCGGAATAAACACCCTTGTGGGGGGGGGGGTCAAGATACCCATCCGCAAATACTATTAAAAAAAAAAGTCGTCATTTAAAAAGAAATTTAAAATCAAATGTTTGTAAAAGTGAGAAATTATTAATAAATGTTTAGTAACATTTTTCGGTGCTAATACAGAGAGTAATCCGCGCTATTTTTTAAATCGTATTTCCACGTTTAATTAAAGTTTTATGTTTTTTTATTCAATTGCAAGGTTAAAGTACAGAATAGGTACAAAATGCCCTCCCCTCCCATGTTAAGAATGGCATTTTAAGTAATAACGTTATAATTTCAACACGGATCACTCTCTGCATGAGTACCCATTTTTCTTTTAATATTCATAAAAAGTAAACTTTTTTTTCAAAATAAATAAATAAATGTTTGTAAATGTGGCAAATAATCGTTTAGTTACGGCAACGTCAGTAAATAAAAGATGTTACGTGCGGGGTGGGGTGGGGACTAAGGGAGCGACTATTATTTTTTTCTGCTGGTTGCCATGGAACTCAACGCCCAAGGAGTACCAAATTGTAATTTTTCTTTTGTCAAATAAATAAATTTCAAGCAATTTTTACAATAAATAATAGATAGCAACTTTTATGACTCGCCCCAGCATATTATAAACACCCTAACTTCCATATGTTAAAACGGCTTTCGGAATGAACACCCCCCAATCTCCTCATATTAGGAACGGCTTTCGAGGTTTATGGAAGGGCGTGTTTTTTTTTAACATGGGGAGGTTAGGCTGTTTATAATACGCTGAGGCATGTCGTAAAAATGAAACAGTTTAGAAAAAATTAAAACAAACTTTTTTATGTAAACAAAAAAAAAGAAAAGAAACTAAACAATTAAAACGTAATGTTTCATGAGTGAAAAGCCTTAACATAAATAAAGGTATTTAAAATTTAAAAATTGGTAAGTACATAAATTAATTTAAATTTTTAAAATATGGGATTTTTTTTGTGCTAATGCAGAGAGTGATCCGCGCTATTTTTAAATCGTATTTTCGCGTTTAATTAAAGCTTTTTATGTTTTTATTCAATTGCAAGGTTAAAGTACAGAATAGGTACAAAACACCCTCCCTTCCCCATGTTAAGAATGTCTTTTTTAATAATAACGTTATTATTTCAGCACGGATCACTGTCTGCATGAGTAACTTTTTTTTTTTTACTTTTCTTGTAATTCGAGAGTAGTTGAAACGGAAGTTACCAGAAATATTATTGGGCAGTCTCGCAGAAACGACTTCGAAAAATATTTATATTTTAATTAATATTTTTATAATTCGCAATGTAAAATTATTTTAATAACATGCAAATATTAATTTACAGATAGATTTTCTGAAAATTTCCATTAAATTGGTAACGTAGAAATATGGTTTTATTCACTTTTAACGAACCAAAATTACATTTTTATATATATAGATAATCTAAAACCAAGCTTCTATTTTTCGATCATCAACGCTCTGATCCCCGTCTTCCATCAATTGAAATGAATGGGGCTTGTCTTGGAGAGGCTCCATGTTTTGACAAGCTTTTAGGTCTGACTCCTGATTAGAGATGGAACACTTACATCAAATCTGTTGCAAAGGCTGCTTGAGAAATTGTTTGATCAGTAGATTTCTCACTGCTGATGCAAATCTCTACCTGTATAAGATGTAAGTACGTCCAGCTTATCCTGCCTTGACAGTTCAAATAGACTTCGTAGCCCTCTGGGGGATGCCCTTTTCTCTTCCCTGCAATCAACGCAGAGAGACGTTGCGAACCTGTCTCTACTTTATCGTTATTTTCATGACAAGTGCTCGTCTGAGCTCCAATTTATGGTCGCCCTCCTCTGGCCTGACTTTCACAAAAAAACACTCGTCTAGCTGAAATTACCATCAACAATTTCTCTCAATCTTTATCTATGCTTACATCTAAACGTAGATTCCATGAACAAAGCTTCTTTTTCAGAAGTGCCCGCCTGTGGAATTCTGTTCCATTTTCCTGCTTTCCAGTTGACTACACTTTTTTTTCAAGTCCAATGTGAACAAGTTGTTGATGAGCAATCCTCTTAAGTAATTCAATTTAGCAAATTCTCACTACTAACGATTATCACATTTTCCCATTGACTACTATACACTCATTAACCCTTATCTTCGAGTGGCTTCCAGACCTTGATAAGTGGTGGCTCCTTTGTAAAAAAAACAAAAAAAATATGTCTCCTCTCGTCGTTTGAAGTCCCCCTGATGTACAAGTATTTGTTATGCCCTCAAAATAACATGTCGATTCGTCCACGTCATCTTTTTAGCCCAGCTCAAGCAAAGAATTGTTCATCGATAATTTGATACTCTACTGTTCAACAATTAGCGACTGTTTGACTGTTCCACAAATATTGCTTTTTACCTTCTTTTAAACCCATGAAACAGTATTTTATTATTTTACATTAACGCAAAAATAACAAATAACTAAACCATTCATTTTGAAATCCTATTTTATTTACTTTTTGTAATTTCTATCAGAAAAAAAAATCGGTTTCCGTATAAATCGAATCGTTTTAAGTTGATTAAGATAATATCCTCTCTCGTTCATCATTATCGGCAGTATATTCGACAGATCTCGCCTGCTTGTACTTAATAGCATGACATCACTTTCAATCGCACAGGCCTTGCGATTAAGAAGGTCACAGCTTGGCCTGTTTACGCTTGGTTAGCTACATACATTTTCGTTGCGAATTCGCGTTTGACTTTGAACTTTGTATATTTCGCTTCAATCGTTAATTGTGTATTGTGTGTCATGTAAGAGATGAAACAAATTCGACGTCGCGATTTACGCTTAACTTGTCACGCTACTGTAACTGGCAATGGCAAGGTGGCTGGGTCGCGTATCTATCTATTTTCACCGTTAATCTAAGTCTATGTATTTCAGATAATGAAACCTGACCTGAATTGAAAGACCTTCACCAGATCCATTGTCCATTGTCCAAATCACTAAAAAAATATGGGCTCATTCCACCACTCATGACGATCAGTAATGGTGTAACTTCGATAGAATGTGATTATTTAGGAGGACGGCTCTTCTGTATCTACAGTTCCAACCAGCATTTCCTAAACTGTGTTTCCCGAAACTATTAGTACATCTTGTCCCTGTATACAAGTTAATAAATACACCCCGAAAACCGCTGCCTCTGTCTCATACGCATTCCCACAAAAATAGTAGCAAACACTTTCACTCTTGGTCCATTAAGTCATCTCACTCTCCTCATTTTACGCCAGAATATGTTTTATATGTTTCATCATATTAAATCACCGACACTTCTCAGATGTACGGATCTTCAGTTTTGTTAGGAACGTTTAGATTTCTTTCAACAATTACAACACGATTATTATATACGTATTTATTGTATTACACAGATGATTCATATTAATTGCATTTTTCTAAGCATTAGGAAATAATTCCTTTATAAAAAAATAATATATAATATACCGAAATATTACTGCACTTATATTCTTTCATACATCTAATAATACCGATAACAGGTTTGCTTTGATCGTCAACAAATACCGTAATTTCACAAACATTTGCTTTCTTTTTGAATAATTGTTGGAATTTCTATATAAAAGCCAAGTACGTCCAGGGATGGAATACTGCCGCCATATCTGGGTAGGAGCTGCTAAAAACAGCCTATCCTGCCTTAACAGAGTACAAAATAAACTTCGTGGCTTAGTGGGGGATGCCCTTTTCTCTACCCTGCAACCTCTCTCCCACAGAAGAGACGTTGCGAGCCTATCCTTGTTTTATCGTTATTTCCATGGCAGGTGCTCGTCTGAACTCCAATCTCTGGTCCCCCCTCGCCAATCTTTCACGAAAAACACACGTCTAGCTGAATCCACTGTCAAAAATTTTCCCCACTCTTTATCTGTGCCTAAATCAAAACGTAGATTCCATGAACAAAACTTCTTTCTTAAAACTGCACGCCTGTGGAACTCTGTTCCGTCTGCCTGCTTCCCACCTGACTACAACCTGGATGTCTTGAAGTTCAACGTAAACAAATTCCTAATGAACCGCCCCCTTAAGTAAACGCTTCATTAAATCTCCACACTAACGTACTGTACTTGCAATAACCCTTATCCCTGAGTGGCTTCCGGGCCTTGATAAGTGGTGACCACCGTGTAAAAAAATAATTCTGTAAGCAATGTGTACATTTCCTCTTATTTCAGTAACTTAACATTTTAAACGATTTCAAAACACACCGAATTCAAACCAGAAGAACAGGCAATTTAGACTCGCTGTCTGATAACACATGGTCCCTGATATTAAATACTTGTTGTTTTGATTAAAGGTAAATATGTTATCGAATCTATTACATGAATAGTGAGATTAGTGCGAGATAGCGTTGAGTGAGATTGGGTTTAAAGATTGCCGGTGACATAGATTAAACCCATTAACAAGGCGTACACCTGCATGCAGCAAGGGGTCACGAGACAGGGCAGTGAGTATATATTGAGTGCAAGCCGGTTAACGGGGTTACAACCCCACACACATAACTTAAAATAAATAGGGACGCACATACGCTTTCTAGTCAGTTTATTTCAAATTCGTCAGTCTTTAGTTCGATAGTATAGAGTTAACGAGAGCTAACTAGTTAACTAGAGTTAACTAGGTCAACGATAAAATCAAAATGAAGATTTCTCCACACAATAAAAAACATGTACGTGTCTTAAGATCTTCTTATATGTGACACACACACACACACATGACTGCATAGAGTATGTGCACACACAGAACACAGGCGGTCACGGCCATGTCGCACTTATAGACACACCACATGCACGAGAATATATATATATACTCCCCCCCCCACACACACACATACTTAACAAATAATCAAACAAATAAAATCATGAAAAAGTTTTCTGGTAGTTTTTCATCAGGCCTTCATCAGGTGTTTTGTATCGAACTGGGGAACCGTTTGTTAGGAGTCTCGAACCCAACCCTTTATTATTATTACGGGGGTACCATGTTCGGACTCCAGCTAGGCTCAGGGACATAGTTGCTGATTCTCTGTTTTGAATGTTACTTTTCACTGCCTTCGTTCATGATTGAACTCAGCACCTTTGGGTAACTGTAAACCTTGATACAACGTCTAGGACCACTCGGCCATATTTTACTAGGAGACCGAACACGGTACCCCCGTAATAATAATAAAGGGTTGGGTTCGAGACTCCCAATAAACGGTTCCCCGGTTCGATACAAAGCACCTGATGAAGGCCGGAGGGCAAAACGGCCGAAACGTTGTGACTATAACAACCAAGATGAGGAAGTCAGCCCGACAATCTCAATCAATTGCTTGTATACATTTGTATATAATCGCGTTGATACACATGTTCCTGCTATATCACCGAAGTTAGCATCGTTGAAGCTGGTCAGTAACAAAATGGATGAAATGTTGGGAATATCAGGTGCTTTATGTATTCTCCGGGTTTTTTTTTTTTTTTTTTTTTTTTTACACTGTTGTTTCCAGTGGGCCTGGACTTCTACTTGCCATTGGAATCAGGCAGTGCTGACTCATAAAAAAGTGTGGTTGGAGATTGCGCAGCCCTTGCTCGGGTAGACAGTCTTACAAAACGGAAGCCATTTTAGGTTGCTTGAATTAAATTTGCAGAATGAAATTTATTGGATAAACTTTCCCAAGCAATGCCAGGATACGGTAGCTAGTTTAAATAATAATAATAATAATAATAATAATAATAATAATAATAATAATAATAATAATAATATGTCCGTCATACACAAAAGATGCTCGACTGAGACCCAACCTCTGGTTCCTCCTTGTAAAACATTCACAGCAAGAACTTGTCTTTCTATCTGTGGAACACATTACCACTGGATTGCGTCCCTGCAGATTACAACATACTCGTATTCAAATCGAATGTCGACTGATTTCTGTCATGAACCGTGTCTATGCGTATCCAAACTTGGTCAATTCCATGTCATTCTCAATCTTCTCATAATATTCTTCCTGTTGAGCCGCCCTCTTAAATAATCAGAGTCTACCAAATTTCCAGCACTACTGGTCACTAGGCTGTCGTTTCACTAAGCACCTCACACTAATTAACCCTTATCCTCGATTAACATTCAGATCTTGATAAGTGCTGACTCCCTCATAAAAAAATGAAACCTATTCTATCTCATCCTCCAATGGCAATTGGCCTTAATAAGTGGTGACATATTTAGTAAAGAAAAAGCACTATTTATCTGATCTAACAGAAAGTGTAGGCTTTTATTCGTGGTTTGGGTAGCGATATGTAAGTTAATCTTCATAAAGTTTTACTATGTCGCGTTTTATATTAAGAGTTTTGAAAATAACAAGCGTGACAGACCGGCTAAAAAAAGAGGTTAATCATACCAGGACGTATCTAACAAGCGGAATGATCAGAAGTGAAAATGGGCCCCCTTAAAAAATCTAGAAACATAACTGAGATATAACTTAAGGCCAATCTAAAAATGCACTTGTCATGCACATGCTATCCTGCAATCATAATTTTAACACACAAAAATTTTTGATAACCAAAAACTCACACAACACTAGACTGAGACACGGAATCGTAACCACTCTTTTCTCACAAACTAAAACCGCATAGCGTTACATACTGGTCTATACAATATGCGTGTATATATTCACATGTACAATGAATATGCATATATATTTATAAATGCCTATGTTATCTCCTAGTTGGTATAATGTGTATATATATTCAGTTAATATCATTTTAATGTTCTTTTCCATAAAGTGACCCTCTTCAAGAGAATTGTTACACATATAAAGACCATTTATTTCCTGCGAGGCAATACATAACATACGCTGGCACACATCCCTCCTTCCTCGCGGTTGGCCTGTAATCGAAGTTATGATTTTCTATAACTTTATTTCGAGAGTCATTTTTTCCCATAATAGCTGCAAAACGTTATACATTCTACATTATGCTAACGTCACGTTTCTCCCAGCCTCCAATACTCGGAGACGATATCTTCAGTGTTCTGACTGTTAACTCTAAACACTAACTGTACGTGCCTCTTCTAAACACGTTACGTCATTAGTATACGTAGCATTAAAATCACCTGATGTCATCACTAAATCATTTCCAGTGTTTATGTTCTAATATTCAACGTTAGCATTTCCGATAGATATTTCTAACATAAATATTTTGTGTAAAAATACTTTTCGTCTCAATGCATATTTTCTAAACATTTTTTCTAATATCAACAACGATCATAACAATAATCGTTGGCAGTGCTCTACAGAGTGGAACAATAAAATTGCCTCCCTAGGAAAGACGACATGATTCCATTTCCGTATCACGAAAGTTGGTCATTCTTTCTGGAATCCCTACTCCCCCAACCTGAACCCGCTGGACTACATAGTTTGGTCATACGTTGAGAACATCACCAACATGACCTCCCACAATACTAAAGCTAGCCTGATCGCCGGCATCCGCCGAGTATTCGCCGAGCCTCCGTCAGCACTTAGGGAAAACGCATGCTCCCAGTTCCAGGCCCGTATACAGGCGGAGATTGTGGCTGAAGGAGACTACATTGATTAGATATCAGCTCTACTACATAATCAAGATGTCACGAATTGATTTTTTTCAATAAAAGTTTTGAAATAAAGCTGTAGTGTTGTTTTTAGGGGGCAAATTTATCGTTCCACCCTGTATATAACACTAGAACAAACACAGGGAGAGAACTTGAATGCCTACTAGACACTTTCCTCGAGTGTCTAAGGTCTCTCTGTACAGGGGTTTGTCAGAACAATCTGGCATGAGGATACGTTTTCCATGGAAGTAAACCCTGACCAAATATTCAAAATCGCATTGTATTCGCAGCCCAAATAAGATCTCCTCACTACGGCTACCCCACAGCTTTTCCGAGGAAGGTGCACTTTTTCCAAGTGATGTTACCTCAAGTAATAGCACGAAGCTGGATACTCCACCAGACTAGATAAATTCTTGTCCTGGAATGCTGTAAGACAAGAGACCAAAACAAAAGATATACTACAACATGTAAAAATGGTTAATTGGGGAGAGGAAAACTCAATTTCTTTACTCAGTGTTTGAGAGATAAAGAACGTTAATGGAACATTCGAATATCTATGTATCTCATATAGAGTTCAAGTGTTAGCCCCAGGTCGTGGGCCCCTTGATTTCTGAGAACTTCGACTGAAGTAAAATAAAACAAAAAAAAAGTACAAAGACCATGTTCTCATCCTATTTACCTTAAAAATTCTAAACGAACAGAAACTCATTATAATTTAGACGGACTGACTTATCTCTAGTAACATGCTTTTCTTTCATTTCTTTTTCGTCTGTCGCTCCCCCTCCCTTCTTTTCATATCTTACTCTCCTCATCCCCATTCTTTTCAGACAACCCGACCTTATACTGACAACGCCCTCAAACTAACAAGTATCCGCTCGTCATCTCCCAAACACTTAATACCGTTTTCACGCCTTGATTTTATATCCCCATCCATCTCCCCAGTGTTGCTGCCTAGCCCATTTTCTGTATAAAACTGAATTCGGGCATATAGTTGTGTCAATATTTCTTTGTAAAATGGGAATTAAAAATGTCAATTGTAAACTTGTGTTTTCGGTATTGTTTGTTTTGCTTAGCCCTGATGTGTTTGCGTGTGTGTTTTTGTTTGGTGGCGTCTTTGTTTTGATTTTACAAACTAAAACTTAAGCATCACTGACCCTCAACGTTGCTTAACTTCTAACAGAACAGATATGATTTATCCATACGAAGTAGAACTGTATTGTAATCTCCAGAATAAATTGATCGAAAGATTTTTTCATTGCAATTTGTAAGCTTTAACCATGATGAAAAAAACAAACACACAATTATTGTTTTATTGTCGGCTTATATAACTGTGTCTATGTATGTGTAGTGTACGTGTTTTTCTAATAGATGCTCTTATATCTTGTAGTGATTAGAATTCTAATGACAATTACTTCTCTTTTTATATGAGTGTCTGTACGTGTGACCTGTTACGTGTATATTTAATAATCTTTCTATGTGTATGTGACTGTTTTCACATATACACGACAATAACGAACCGGACAGTTAACGGACAGTCTTTAACAATGACGAACAATACCCTTATTTGCTAGACACCCGGCAGGTCACCTACCTTATTCAGTCCATCTCTCTTCTGGTGGCAGGTAGCCGAGATGAAAGCATTTTCTCCCGAATAGAACACCCAAACGCCGAGTTTAGTTTTCCAGATCTTTATTTTCAAATGTTCCACGTCTCGGCATTTGCTACTCTTAATCTAATCATAACATTTGTCTTTGAGCCAAAATTCTACAGTTAAACATTCAACATACATATTTTAACTAAGATTCTTTTCTTTTGTATATTTTTAAATATCTTTTTAACTTAAATAATTTAACAATTAATTATAATAATCGTTCTTACCCTTAGCACTAACCGCCACAACATAACACAGATACTACACTGTGATCATAGCGAAGGACCACAACATAACATCATATGCCATATGAAAATTTTAAAAAATACTATATTAAGAAAATTTAACTAATGGTTTATTAAAAAACTATTTTTATTTATGTTCTATTTTTTCTTCAGTAGTTTACATTCCAACTATCTCACCCCGAATATATATATATGTATATTTTTTCTTTCGTACTATTTTATTTTGTCTTATACGTGTTCTGTTGAATGGCGTACGAACAACAAACAACTCATCAGAGACAATTGGAGAAACCAAACAATTCCATTTTTTTTTCGGAATAAAGAAGATGAAAGCTGGTGAAAATAAATGGAAATTTTAGGAGTCATATCATTCATAAACAAAACTTACTTATTCAATATATAATTGAAATGGTTACAGGACAAGCGTATTTTTTGTCCCACGGGGATGCTAGTGTAATCTGATGACCCTTTGAGCTGTGATCATAGCGTATTAACTGTGTTAACTGTGGCAAGCAGGGCCAAGAGTCAAAACATTATTATTATTATTATTATTATTATTATTATTATTATTATTATTATTATTATTGGCTCACATGGAGCTTTCACACAAGTCAACAAACGGTTTGGAGACCTGTGGTGTTCTCTGGAAGTTGAGTGACAACAAGTCTCCCCAGACGCCCAGCTCTCTCCACCTCCTTCGATAGCATTTGTAGATAAATCTGCGTCATCGCAACAGCCGCATACCATTGATTTCTTGTTGGTAGTGGCCATTGGTTTATACTAGAATTTGAGTGGCACTAAGCCTCCCCACGATCCCAGTTCTCTTCGCGCTTGTCCAGCGGAGGTCAGGCCAGCGCTCTCTCCTCGGTCTTTCCATCCTCCTTGACCCTTCTCGGCTCTTTGGTATCACTTTTCTATTGGGGGAGACGGTGATGAGACAATGGGGGGATGCATGATGGTGGTGTAGAACTTGTTGATATGCAGCTTCGACGTTCTTCATTACCTGTAACGCTCCTTTGTTATATTGTCTTGTGTTATTTCCCCCATTCTAGGGGTTTCCTTAATATTTCAGCCGTTTTCTTTATCGTTATTATTATTATTATTATTATTATTATTATTATTATTATTATTATTATTATTAATTGATTCGAACGACGGCAGGTCGCTGGATCAATTATTATGATTCGAAAACAACAATTAAATTGGGAAAAATGATTAACATATAATATAATAATATCGCAAAAGGAATGTGAAAATAGAAAATAGATGTAAACATGTTTTTTGATTCGCATAAACAAATAACTAGATTGGAGTTACATTAGTTGTTGGTCTGAGACACGTAATGAAACGTAATGAGACACGTGATGATATGTAGATTTGGGAAGATTCTAGGCAGTCGTAAGCTGGACATCAGAGAGAACGGACGACTAAAAATGACGCGAGGGGAGGGGGCGTCATTTCACGCAACCAAGATGTAAAAGCGTGTAATCTCTGAGGATGGCGGTCGGATCATGAAAATAATTGTTCGTAAATAATATATGTATATACTGTGTTATTTACATCTGTTAAAAAGAACTGTTTGTCTACAACTGTTTTGATACGTCCACGCCAATCGTTTCCTGTTATAACTGTTGCATAAATGTTAAAATGTACACACTAGACGATAAACTAAATGATACGACGTATATACATACACGCATTTACACGTACACGAATATACAGAAAAGATAAACGCAACTATTCAACATGTACGTCGTTACGGAATATATTCACATACACATTACACAACAGACCTCTTTTTAGAGCCCCATAACGTAACACTTTAATGTATAACGTACTATATTTTATCTTCTATAGCAATGGTCGCGGAACAATGGTAAATTACGCTAAATGGTAAATTAGACATTTTTAATGAACGTGCTACGAATGTGGATGTGCTAAATGAGTGAAAGTTGGAGCAAAGAATTCATTGAGGATCTCACGATTTTTAAAACTATGGAAACGGAAAAATATCAGTATTGAAACTGTTTTATCTGTATTAAATTTGAAACTTTTTTTAACTCTCAGTGAGATCGCCTTTGCGTTGTTGTATTGGTGATGCCATTTGCTCCTTGATTTATCAGTCTTTGCTTATCTTCTCGTTATGTATCTGGTGAATTTTTGACCCGGCATGTTACGGGAGGAACAACTACAATTATAGGTAAGGGAGGCCTAAATAAGAGGAAGAAAATCGAAACACATAGATTCATACATAAATACATGATCGATGTGTTTTATTTTAAAATTTTTATTTTCAAATGGCCTCAGCAAAGAAAAGAACATATCAAACACAGCTCCTATAATAAACTCGAAAAAGAAATGTTGCTGTGTTCTTTTGAGTAGAAATCTCGTGATATTGATGTGTTCAATAAGGTTGATGATTTAAAAAAAAAAAAAAAACAAGTGTTGATTTAAAATGAGAAGATTGTATTGCAGTGTCAGCTGGTGGAGTTCCTGTCATGTTTGGTCACGTCAATGGATTTTTAGGCTTTGGCCAAACAATCCAGATATTCTAGTCATTCATTACATGATACATTAGTTGTTAAGAATTTGAAACCAGAAGCGGAAGCTGTGTTGAATGGTGTGGTTAAAATTGTCCATGTTGTAAAGGGCACTAAACACGAGGATGCTTCGTGATTTTTAGGAGGATGGCGAGACTAAATATTCAACCCTTTTTTTGCATGGGGAAGTGAGGTGGCTTTCATGTGGAAGTGTATTGAATAGAGTGCGGCTTCTTAAAACAGAACTCAAAATGGTTCTGACTGATTAAAACACACATTTACAGAAAAGTTAAGAAACATAGCCTGGTTTGCTCTTTATGCATACTTAGCTGACATTTTAGAGCGTGTAAATGAGCTGAACAAGAAATTGCAAGGAAAGACAATCGACCTCCTGTTTGCAAGGGAAACGATTTCAACATTTTTATCAAGACTTCCGTATTGGAACCTGAAATGAAATGCCTATAAAACTGCTGCCTGTAATAAAAACTGGGAGACATTTTGGAGGACTATAAAGACTGCAGTCTTAGTAACATAAAGGAGTTAGTTACTAGAAACCTGACTAAACTTTAAAAGTGTGACTATTTTCCAGAACTTGATTCACATATTCCCAACTGTACTGACATGCAGAAGTTCAAGTGTAATGTGAACAGACATCTTGCTACTCATCTCTCTTCATAATATCCCTGCAACTTATTCTCCGATTACTTCAAAGTGGCACTGTGCCTTGTTTGGGGTGAAAATTGAATAAAAGCTGGGTTGTAAATTCCTTCAAAAATGACCTGGTTGATTTACCTGAACAATCTGAAGGATTGGAAGAAGAGCTTATTAAACTTCGTTCCAATAATAAAACAATATGAAATTTGAGAGCAAAGATGATCTCTCAAATTTTCGGATATCAAAAATAGCAAAGACTTATACAACTGCTTATACAAAGGCTTATACAACTGCTTATACAAAGGCTTATACAACTGCTTATACAAAGGCTTATACAACTGCTTATACAAAGGCTTATACAACTGCTTATACAAAGGCTTATACAACTGCTTATACAAAGGCTTATACAACTGCTTATACAAAGGCTTATACAACTGCTTATACAAAGGCTTATACAACTGCTTATACAAAGGCTTATACAACTGCTTATACAAAGGCTTATACAACTGCTTATACAAAGGCTTATACAACTGCTTATACAAAGGCTTATACAACTGCTTATACAAAGGCTTATACAACTGCTTATACAAAGGCTTATACAACTGTTTATACAAAGGCTTATACAACTGCACATATGGAAGCGACTAAAATGCCACTACCTTTCGCAACAACTTGCCTTTGCGAGTAATCTTTTCCTCCCCTTGTAAATCAAAAAAACAAAATACAAAAACTGGTTAAATCCTGAAGGCAGCATCCTAGTAGCAGTAACGTCCAAAATCCCTGTTATCGAGTTTGTTCTATTAAGGATAAATCAGTATGATTTTTCAAGAGCCTGGGGTAGTTGATATGAAAATATTAAAAATTTCAATCTAATGTTAAATATTAAAGTTTTCGATATTTTATTTATCATTCTTATCCCAGACAGAATAACATTATTTTTCTTTGTATTCTATTCTTATGCCAGAAAGGATAACATTTTGCCCCATGATAGTCGATTCAATAAAATTTTCTTTTGGTTTTGTATAAATTTGAAATACATAATGGTGAATAGTTTTGCTTATGTACCATGTAATGCTAAATTGAGTAGGGTTTTTTTTAATTCAAAATTCTGATTTCTACGTTTTTTATTGTGTGCTATTTCTATGCCAAAAAGTCAGACTTTTATTTCGTATTATTGATAAAATTAAAAATTAAACATTTTTCTAATATAATTTTTTTTTTACCCATAAGTTCTATAAATAAATTAGTTCATCCATCAGGTCACTTCCACGTGTAAGAGTAAATTCATTTTACTATAAATTCTGTTTGAGTAATACTCCAAAACGTTACCCGGTCACTTCTCTATAGAGATAGTATACACAATGTAGTTAAATACGTTGATATTATGAAAATTTAAGAGAACTCAAGTCTGCCAAATAGACACTGTCGAATTGACAAAACACAATCCCGAGCACGAACACAGCAACACGCAGCCAGAGCAATCCTCCACAACTGACGCCGAGTGACCTATCGGCCCTTTTTTCTATAATCGTCGGGCGAAACCCAATCGTCGCTATGCAAAGGTATCGGGTTTGCTTCTGACCGCTGGTTTGTATTATTATTATTTTTTTTAATTACGTTTTAAACTACACACAATATATCAGGAAATGAAATGCTGTGGAGATTAAGAATTATGGGAATGGAAAAACAAATAAATATAGAAAGAAATAAAAATTTAATCGGTTTCGTTCTGATCAAGGAACGTCTTGAGTACAAGAAGAATTAAACACCAAACGAAAGATTTAAACTGTTTCGCTCGGAACAACTGACATCTTTTGATGACACACGAATACACAACGACATGGTCTCTAAAAGAAATAAACATTACACTAGTTGTGATAGGAGCAACTGGTTTAATAAAAAAGAACCTTCAGAAATACTTAGAAGCAATCCCTGGAAGACCAAGGTGTAACGAAATACAAATAGCAGCCATAAAAGGGAACAGCATCTATTCTTAAAAGAGCCATCAGAGATAAATTTAAATCATAACAGAATCAAGTGTTAGCTCCAGGAGGGATTAACCCCTTGATCTCTTAAAACTTACTGAACTTAGATAAAAAAAAATGTAACATGAACTAGTTTATGGCTAGGAAGACCAAGAAGCTACAGGCAATATGGAAATGAACTCTATTCGGTCAGGAATTGGACATAAGACGTTAGTCTACATCAGCGGGTTATAGTCTTGGTTTCATTTTCCTTTATTTTTTTCTACTTTTACTGTTCGACTAAAGTTCTCATGGATGACTAGTTGGATAAGATGATTGTTTTCGCTTCGCTTGAACACCGGACCAGGTCCAAGAAGTTATTATTATTAAAAATTATAGTGTTGATATTTTGATTTACTGTCTGGTCTCATGGGATGAACTGTGTTGACCCCGTGTCCTTCTTACCGTGAGAATTGAATTATTTTTTTAATCTTTTTTTTTTTACTATTTTCATTTGTTAATCTTTTTTTACCTATTTTTTAATCTTTTTTTTTAACTATTTACATTTTTTTACCTTTTTTTCAATTATTTTCATTTTGTAACCTTTTTAAAATTTATTTTTAATATTTTTTAACTATTTTCATTTGTTTAACCTTTGTAACTATTTTCAATTTTTCATCTTTTTAAAGTATTTTCATTTTTAACATCTTTTTAAGTATTTTCATTTTTTTTTATCAACAACTCTATAATTCTGTTAATACTTCGCAGAATATACGCTTATTTATATAGACTATTTGCTCGTCGAATTTTCTTTTATTATGTGTACTGGAATCGGTGACAAAAGTTTCTTTCCACAGCGACAGTATCGGAGATCGACAGATGGTAATGAGAATTCATTAAACAACAATGGATTCACAGTGTTGGGTTTACTAACTGATCTGTAGAACAGATTATTTTAGTGCAAAGAGTTCAATAAATGGGGAAAAGAAATGAAAAATAAAAAGATATATTAAAAATCAAAGATTAAAAATTCAGATGAAATAATATGGAGATGTTAAGTATTTTTAAGACAAATTGATGACAATATTCCCATAAGAAGTCGAATTTATACTGTTGACAAATAAATCTAAATTAAAAATCAAAAATGTATGTGATAATCCAAAATGTGTGTAATAATCCAAAAAAGTCCAGGTCTGAAGAAAAGTCCATTTGCAAGCAGTCGAGATATAAAGATTATTTCGAATCATTAAAGTTTTTTTTTTACTCAGGGATAATTGAGCCGGAGTAACAACTCATGGCCATTTGTACGATCTAATAATTTTTGCACTATTTTTTGCATATATGACTCATGCAGTTTTCGTATAATGGTGTTTCAATTTATACCAACGCCAGCAAATTCATACCTTCGCTATAATATCCATTTGCGGATATCTTTCTGTTGATGAGAAGAAAGCATTTCTTTGTAAACTCCATGGATTAAGAAAATTTTAATATTTCTTATTTAAATATCCTGTCGAAGAATAAATTCATGTAAAATATATTTTAGAGTCTTAAATTGTGATCTTGTATATTTATATCATATAAAAGGAACTTCGTCTCTATATGAGTGAGCATAAAATAATTGATGTGTCTGGAAGTGTTCTTACGTGGGTTTTGTATCGGAATGCGTTGGATAAGTATTGAAAATCGATAATCGGGAAAACCCGGATTTTGACCAAAGTTAACACTTTTGTATAACCTAACAATATGAGTGTTTCATTATCGCATGAAAAAAATGGGTCAGCAATAAAAGCAACTATAGACTAATTTATAACACAAGTATGTGTTCGAAATGAATGTTTTATTTTAGAGCTCAATTAAACCATGATGCATGATGTTGTATTTTAAACTATAACTGAAGCCATTATTTAAAAATCATTTTATAAAATCAACCGTAAGTTCTCTACAGTGCAATATTTTGTTTAAAAAATGGGTGATTTCACCGATTTCGATGTCAACAAAAGTATGGGATGGTGAAACATTTTTAATCTTCATTTAATCCTGGACGACGTCGAGTATCCCTGCTAATATATATATATACATACATATATATATATATATATATATATATATAAGCATATATATATATATATATATATACTAGCAAAAGTACCCGTCGTTGACTGGGTTCAAAAACAGCCTACAGAAAACGGACTCTGATTTATGAAAGTATAATAGGTTATGAAAAAGAAGGGTTGCAAAGACATATCTTCGAATTTGGGGGTATCAAAACCAAAGCAAAATATGATGAAAGTAAAAATAAAAAAGATAAACCCCATAATATATTATACCATACCTGTTCACACTGAAACACTTATCACAATATTCTGTGGATCTATAATAAAAAACCTTGTTAAACTTTGTGACATATTTCTATTTTATGGAGGTCAGGTGCGAACGAACACCCCATAATTTTATGATACTATATTTCTTCAAACTGAAACATAATTATCAAAGTATATTACGCAGATAGATATGAAAAGTCTTTATAAAAGTTTGTGCCTATTTCCAATCTATGAAGGCCGGGCGCGAACGCAGACTCCACAATTTTTTTATACCATCCCTATTTAAGTTAAAACATACTTATCAAAGTATTCTTATGTACATCTATAGCAAAAACACTTGTAAACGTTTTTTTTTTAATTTAAAATTTTTAAATTTTTTATTTCCATACTTTGTGGACCAGGCGCGTACACAGACCCCACAATTTTAATGAATCATCATTATGCCAGATCAAACATACATATTCATGTGACGCGATACATCTGTCATTATATGTGATCAGTTTTCTATAATATTCAACCAAATAGGAGCCTAGTCGTGACCAGACACACACAGAGACTTTCAGCTTTATATTATAAATATATATATATATATATATATATATGTATATATATATATATATATATATATATATATATATATATATATATATATATATATATATATATATATATATATATATATATATATATAGATATACTCCCTATCTTGGGTTGAGCATATTAGGAAGTGAAATAACAAACCGCCGCTAGCACATAAAGCAATACTCATTGTGTAAACAAATGGAGCTTAGATGTTTAGACAATGTTTAGATCTTGTAATTTCACATACAAACAGCAAAATAGCGTAACGGTTAGAAGCGCGGATTATCTCGTAAGCGGTCGAGTTTCAATTCTGCTTTGAGATAGTTGCTGTGATACAGCGAAACAGTCTGCGTCTCATCCACGACTGTTTCGATACATCACACTACTATTATTACTACGAGAGCATGCTACTCCCGAGTAACACAAATTATGGAAAAAATGTCTTGCATTCGAATATTCTTCTCGGGCGGAATGTTGGATTACATTCATTGTTACAGTATATGCGTTGTTAGGTAATTTGCCAATCTCATGTGGAATCTGTCAACATTTCAGAATTTATTATTGTTTGTTGTCTTTGTTTATTTTTTATATTAATATCTTATTTATTTAATGTTACTTTATGTTTTTATTTATTTATCCTTTTACTCTTTGGAATCGTAGCTATCAGGGTTTTTTTTTAATGTATCTATATTTATATATGATTTGATCATTCGTCTTAAGTATTGTTTTGTTTGAATATATATATATATATATATATATATATATATATATATATATAACTACTTAATTTACTCACATAAAATTAATATGCGAAAATATAGATTTATGCGTAAACTTTAAGTATTTACTTCAAAAGTGCTCAATACGTAGGTAGAGCTAGTTAGTAATTTATAAAATATATATGGCGATTAAGCTACACTGAATATTCAGTGTAGCTTAATCGCCATATATATTTTATAAATTACTATATATATATATATATATATATATATATATATATATATGTATATATATATATATAAACAAAATCCAGAAGTAAAAATTAAGTTTACAAATCCAAAACCTATATTTCTCGAACTTTTTGTATAAACTCATTTTGCATATATGATTAGTTTTTATATAATGCAGCCTGCGATGTTCCCTGGAAGCTGATTTTCCAGTACTCTCCACCTTTAAAATTTGTAAATAAATTTGCAACAGCTGCTCGCCATTGATTTCTCTTTGGCAGCGGCCATTGGTCTTTACTGGAATTTGGGTGACAATGAGCCTCCCCAAGGTCCCAGTTCTCTTGGCACTTATACAATGGTTATACTGGTCAGTGATCACTCCTTGGTCTTTCCTTCCTCCTTGACTACTTGGCTATTCGGTCTCACTCTTTTGGAGGGGGCAGTGATGTGTTAATGGGGAAATGGGTGGGGTTATAGAACTTATAGATATGCAGCTTCAATGTTCTTGGTTCCATGTAATGCTTTTTCATGTTTTTCCTCTGCAGCAGTTTGTCTGGTCTACGCTTGTGATTCATGTGTGTTAGTCTTTACATTCAAGGGTTTTCCTTAATATTTCAGATTATTATTATTACTAGTAGTAGTAGTAGTGGTAGTAGTAGTAGTTGTTGTGTTGTTGTTGTTGTTTTGTTGTTGTTTGTTTGTTGTTTTGTTGTTGCTGTTGTCCCGAAGTCTATATGTTTTGTCAGCTATATTATGTATCTGGAATGTTAACTTTGGAATTACCAACACAAAACACACAGTTAAGAATTTTAGCTAACAATAATAATAACAAATCGATTACGTCAAAAAGATCAGGTTATCTGATTATTTGTATACAATAAAATACGCATCAAGTGCGCTTGAAAGCCAAATACAACGTAATATTAGGAAAATAAACAAATATTTTACTTGTTTGAAATTTATCACAAATATATTGGTATCCTCCATTTTCAATGTGTTGTTGTTTTTTTTGTTTTTTTTTTCTTCTTTGGAGAAAGAAGTCTGTTTGTATAGAGCCGCGCGCTGTATCTGGCGGTTGTATTTTGAAATGTTTGAACTGTGCGTATTTTATTTTATTCAAATTAAAACAACGTTTCTATTGAACTCTCATTCTTGATTATTTGTGTTATGTTGAAGATAATGACGTAGTTACAAAGAATTAGTTGTATATGTTCTATATATATACACGTAGGAAGTTTAGTCAAAACGTCAGTGTCAGTTTAGGTTGGGCAATAAAGTTGAACAGGCGAAAGGAGTCAGCTAGCAACCGGGTAGACAGCGGCCGGCCGTAATGGCTTCTGTGCACCAGGGAAGTTATAAGACCTGGAATTAGCAAAAATGTAGAACAAAGAAAGCGTTCAACTTCCAAGCAGAGAACATCTGGAAATTCAAGTTACATGAAAATATAACCCGAAACTTGATGGTTGTAACTTGAGAGGAATCTTCATTACAGGTTTTGCAGATCCGTCGACCAAGAGAAAAAGATGAACGAAGGTATGTTTCCCTATGAGACCAGATGTAAAACCCTAGAAAGTTGTTATCCGTTCCTTTGTGTAAATAACTGTCGGTTTGTAAATTGTTATTGTCTGTGTTTGTTGAACTGTACACACACACACACACACACACACACACTAGACGTCATCGTACTTATATGAATTTCATTATATAGAGAGAAATTAGACGATTACAAACAGAAGTTACGTATACATCATGTTATAAACTCACATTCAAAAGACACGTTACAAAGGTTAAAAACACGCGTTGAAATATGAACATATTAAATAGACTTGTTGAATACCCTTTTTTACGCAGTGGTCACCACTTATCAAGGCCCGGAAGCCACTCAGCGATAAGGGTTATTGCAAGTACAGTACGTTAGTGTGGAGATTTGATGAAGTGTTTACTTAAGGGGGCGGTTCATTAGGAATTTGTTAACGTTGGACTTGAAGACATCCAGGTTGTAGTCAGGTGGGAAGCAGGCAGACGGAACAGAGTTCCACAGGCGTGCAGTTCTAAGAAAGAAGCTTTGTTCATGGAATCCACGTTTTGATTTAGGCACAGATAAAGAGTGGGGGAAACTTTTCACATTGGATTCAGCTAGACGTGTGTTTTTTGTGAAATATTGGCGAGGGGGGACCAGAGATTGGAGTTCAGACGAGCACCTGCCATGGAAATAACGATAAAACAAGGATAGGCTCGCAACGTCTCTTCTGTGGGAGAGAGGTTGCTGGGTAGAGAAAAGGGCACCCCCCACCAAGCCACGAAGTCTATTTTGTACTCCGTCAAAGCAGGATAGGCTGTTTTTAGCAGCTCCCGCCCAGATATGGCAGCAGTATTCCATCCTTGGACGTACTTGACTTTTATATAGATAGAGAATTGCATCAGTAGTGAGATATCTTCTGGAGCGGTAGAAGGATCCCACCATCTTTCCAGCGACCTTGGCAACAGACTTGATGTACGTGTTCTATTTCAGATCAGGAGTAAAGGTAAAACCCAGAAGCTTGTCAAAATACGGGGCCTCTCCCAGAAGAGAGCCATCCATTCTAATTGATGTCAGATGGGGATCAGAGCGTTGATGATGTAAGGATAGGAGTTTGGTTTTAGATGCATTAAAGGTAACCAGCCACGTCTTCCCTCACTGAACCACGCGCTTGAGATCAAAGGAGAGAGAATCAGAGAGAACTTTGTCATTTACAGCCTTTGATGTGTTGTCGTAGATGGTCGTGTCATCAGCATAGATGTCAACGAATGATTTAAGTATGTGTTTAGGGAGGTCATTGATGTAGATCAGGAAGAGAGTTAGGACCAGGATTGACCCCTGAGAGATTCCAGCATTAATACTGCAGGCCTCTGATTTTTGTCCATCGACCACTACTCTTATGAGCCTATCGGAGAGAAAAGATTTAATGATTGAGAAAACATTTCCAGTTATACCGTAGCTATGAGACATGACAGCAATACTCCACGTGTGGGACATGTGGATTTATATGGATATAGGATACTCTGTTGTTCAATTTTAGAGAGGTGTTCAAATTTTTGTGCACGTTCGATGCTCTAAATGCTAAAAACACTTTATGAATTTGACAAAGTTCGAAATCAAGTTGAGAACATCTTATATTAAATTTACATCGAAAAATGAATCAATTTACTAAATAGTGTTCCGTTAAATTTACAAAATGAAAATATGTATTTAAATAGGATTGCAAAATAAAAATAATGTTCAGTTGGGGCTAAATTTGGGATGGTATCTTTCTTCTCTATAAAGTATTGATCTCCTAACGTTCGATTGCATAATATGAGTTTCCGATGAATGCACAAGCCGACAGGACAGACCCGGTCAATATCGACAATGGCACAAATATGTCGATTTAATTAGAAATAAATAAATAAATGACAAGAATATCATGTATATAATTCTGATGCCATCCAGTTTAGGGAAACCTGCGCCATTCTGGGCATTTTATCATTCTCACGAATGGAAGAATCAAAGCCCACCATTTGGTATTGATAAAAGCTAAGTTGGACTTTTAGAAATAAAATTTATTATCGTATTATCTCAATTGTAATGTAAATATTGCGAAACGAATGTCATTTTTTTTTAAATTTCAAATTGTACCAATTAAATTATTGAAATAAAAAGGATGCAAATTGTAGATTTAAAAGAAAAACTATTTACGTACGACAGAACTTTACTCGTGGTGGTTTATTCAGATAGATAGATAGATAGATAGATAGATAGATAGATAGATAGATAGAGAGATATATAAATAGATAAGTATATAAATCCGATAACAAAAAGATAGGTAGCTAGATAGCTAGATAGATAGATATATAATTACATAGATAGATAGATAGATAGATAGATAGATAGATAGATAGATAGATATGTCGTTAATTAGGTAGAATGGTAGTTAGATAGAAACGGAGAAGGATAGGTAGAGACATAGATAGGTCATTACGTTGGTAGATAGGTAGATAGAAAGAAGTGGCAAGATATATATATATATATATATATATATATATATATATATATATATATATATATATATATATTATAGAGAATAATAGACCGAAGGTCTAAAAGAGCATAGTTTCTGTTTATGTATGAATACTTTGACATTTTTATTTCAATTTTTCATTATTTCTCGACAATCTTGCTTCTTTTTCTAAATAATATCTATGGTAACGTGCCATACTCACTCCAATATGCTAGTTTTATTTTGGTGTCTCCCCCCCCCCCGCCACTTTTTTTTTACTGCTAAGGAGACAGTATCCTAAAATATGTTTTTTTTTTTTCAATATTAAATAAATAAATGGATATCGTTTCCGAAACGATCGTAGCCTGTTTTATTTCTCCTTTACAAACTGATTTATAATTTCGTAATTATTAATCTTTTATCATATATATATATATATATATATATATATATAAAGAGAGAGAGAGAGACGGACGGACAGAGACAGAAACAGAAAGACAGAGAGAGAGAGACAGAGAGAACGAGAGAGACAGAGAAATAGGTGGTTTAGTAAATTGATTGGTAGGTAGATATATAAACATATAAATAAACGTATATATATATATAGAGAGAGAGACAGACAGACAGACAGAGACAGAGACAGAAAGACAGAGAGAGAAAGACAGAGAGAACGAGAGAGAGAAATAGGTGTGTTAGTAAATTGATAGGTAGGTAGATATATAAACATATAAATATATATATATATATATATAGAGAGAGAGAGAGAGAGAGAGAGAGAGAAAGTGAGAGAGAGTGAGAGAGGGGGATGTCAGTAGGTAGGTAAAAAGTAAACTATATGTCGCTAAATAGATGAGTAGGTAGATAAATTGGTAGGTAGGTAGGTAGGTAGATAGATAGATAGGGAGAGAGAGGGGGATAGAGAGGTTGATAGGTGGTAGAAAGGTGAGTAGATAGATAGACAGGCAGATAGATAGATAGATAGATAGATAGATATTGACGAAGCGAAATATTGACATACAGATAAGTAACGAATAATTTTATTTTACTATTTAACATAACTAAAAATGAATGCACCATTGATGAAAACGTGACATTACCATTCCTTTATTTCTCGAGTATCAAATATAGATACTACGATATGAGTGTTGGCTTGATAAAACTGCCCATATTAAGAAAAGTGTATTTGCTCATGCAAGCTCGTAAACAAGATGGTTGCTAGGCGTGTAACAACTGACAGGTGTGAAATAACAAATATGGCTATTTTTATTTAATAAAAAATAATGGTGCTTCTGGATAATTGGCGCAATTGGCTTACGCATAATCTGATGATATACGATGGCAATACCGTTTTTGTTTTGCACATCTGTGAAATGAAACCCATTTCAATGTTGATCCACTAAAATGCCGCTTATTTCCTTGTTCTTTATATTT
Organism: Euprymna scolopes; assembly: GCF_053919585.1. NCBI lineage: Eukaryota > Metazoa > Mollusca > Cephalopoda > Sepiida > Sepiolidae > Euprymna > Euprymna scolopes. Next base: position 24,624,204 of record NC_136501.1, read on the forward strand.
TATATATTTTTTTTCGACGATTTACATTATTAATCGTGCTACCTGATCAGGCTGTTAGAAGATATTGGCTTTCAGACCTAAAAGGCTGCAAACACTTATATTTAGGTACGGGCAAAAAATGGGAGGGCAAAAATAGGAGGACATAGTTTTGAAAGCCGATTTATCATAATTTTTTTGTAGGTTTCCGACTACTTTTTAATTGTATTTGAAAGATTGAAGACTAAAGTTAATTTCCTAAAGGAAAAAAATATTTGTACATGTGAAAAAAAAAAGTTATGAACAATTTTTGGACGGCGAACTAACCAATTCAGCTAAATTTTGAAGTTAAATAAATTCATTGTAAATATCATTTAAAAGATAAATATTAGTTTTCTGGGTCTATTTCAGAGGTAATTAGTAAAGTAAAGTCCTAAGATATTGAATTAAGTTAAAAAAAAAAAAACACCTTGTTTGTGCAAAAATAACTTAATAAGCCCTCAAAAAGCAAGTAATTTACCGTCCGCCAAAAACGTAACAAACTAAAAAATTTTAAACACGATTATAAGAAGGCCCACAGTTTCAGTCAATTGAAACGCTGTTTCAAAATGAAGTTATGATAGTAAAAGGAGGTGTCAAATTTCTTCACCCCCCCTTCCCTCCAGAGGTGCATCCATACATTCCTATTCTGAACGTTTGTATCAATTTTTTCATTTTTTTATTTAATTATTTTTATGTTCCTGTTTTTAAATTATTTTTTTTAATTATTGTTCGACATTATATAACAATTATATTACGCCGAAAGTTTCACATTCTTGCGAGCAAGGAAATTATTAAAATCTTGCATATAAAAATCATGTGAAATCTGTATTTAAAAAAAAATAGACATACTTTTACTATTATATTTTTTGAGTGAAAATATTAAATAAACAATGCTTAATACAATGATAATATCGGTAGTTCGAGAAATTCATTTTCTCCGAGTTATATCGAATTCATTAATACGGACTTTAGGGGCTTTTTTCATAGTGCTCCTGTAAAAATTATTTTTTTTTATTATTATTATAAATTACGATGCTTTATTTATATAAAAAAGTAAAAATAAATTCTTGCGTTTTTTATTTACTACTGAAAACCATAATTTTGATAAAGGTATTTTTTGTTTAAACAAAATAATACATTTCCACTAAGATTTAAATAAAAATAATTAATTCATTATATTCCGCGATCATTATTTGATAAATACGGAAAATTTCATTAAAATTGGTTAATTTCCTGATTTTTGGTGAATTTTTAAGTAAAGGGAGGGGTCAAAATATCTATACATTTTGAGCATCGGCATTCATTTTGCCCGTACCTACTTATATTTTTGTAATTTTTCTTTAACGTTGCAAAAATCGATCAAGATCTGCAAATCCCAAACAAACAACAACAATAATTCTCTACGAAGCAACAAGACCAAACATGATGAATAAACATTTGAAAATATAAAGAACTTGTAACAGAAAATCGTTTAACCAAAATAACACTATTAAGCATGAAATAAACCGAAAAGGATTGATATGCCGTAAAACAAAACAACTAAATCTACATTTCTTAATTTTTCAGATGAGAATTAGTCATTCGTATTATTTTGATTCTTCGAAGCACTGTTCTCATCTTGAGTATTATTTTCACAAATTTTCGGTCGATGTTACCCCCGACTTTCTTCAGTTGTATCTTGTCGAAATCGGGAATGTTTTTGTCGAAATCGGGAATGTTTTTGTCGAAATCGGGAATGTTTTTGTCGAAATCGGGAATTTTTTTGCCGAAATCGGGAATGTTTTTGTCGAAATCGGGAATGTTTTTTGTCGAAATCGGGAATGTTTTTTGTCGAAATCGGGAATGTTTTTTGTCGAAATCGGGAATGTTTTTGTCGAAATCGGGAATTTAGATGGAACCCTTTATTTACTTCACTGAGGAAGCATGCTCCCGTTCCGTCAGTAATGACTGGAGAGAGATCGTAAATAATTCGCAATTGTATTTTTCGGTCGCCAAAACTGAGAATTGAATCTTCAACCAGTCAGGAGAATATCACTTTTACAATTGATTTTTTTCAAAGTATTCTAAGCACTGCGCCACGGATACTTGCTGACAAAATTTTGCTGCAAATTTTAGGAGCCTTAAAACTATTTTATTTCTACTTGTAATAATCAGTATTTATTACTAGTTATTATTTCTCTGATAATGACAGTAGTCCGAAGAATCCAAATAATAAAATGCTATATAATTAAATATTCAAGTGTCAATGAATTATGATACGTGATATGCAAGTCCCAAAAGTTTAAATTAGAAAGTTTTTCATATTATTATTATTATTATTATTATTATTATTATTAATGACTCTTCATTTATTAAAGCCGACAGCTTTTTAAGGATAATGATTAAAGTGTCTGAATGATTAGTGTGAAACACTCCAAATAGCATAAACAAAATGCTCTGTCGCCATGTTTATATTCACAATGGCATGGAAAATCAATCTTATGTTTCTCCTCAAATCAAGTCAAATACATTTATAACATTTTTAACGAGAAGGTTAGATGGGTAACACATTTTTATCAAAGTCAATTAAAGGTCAAGATCAGATCTGATACTAGAAGATTACATCCCGCGGATTTTGAAAGAAGACGGATTAAAGCAGCGAGATTAGATGAGCAAAAGATACGGTTTTATCAGATGATGTTAGTTCATTAATTTTGCTAATGTAATTCATAGGTGGATCTCAAAAGCTAAGTGTTACCACGTTCATTACCTCTGTTTGTGTTATGAAAAGGGGCAGACCCCAGTAAGTAAGAAAGCAAAACTATGTTTGAAACTAAGTTTGAAAATGATATTAGGAAAAGGCTAGAATCGAACGCAGAAAGAAAAGTTAAAAAGGAATACATATTGAAATCATAAGAAAGCAAAACGGTTGGCATTGTTCTCGCAAATAACTCAGTATTGTTTATGTCTGATATTTAATTTATGAATGCAGTTAATTGTTCATTCTTTTTTAACTGGATATTAAATATGCCAGTTAAAAGAATGGATGATACGAGTTTTAGAAATAATTATCAAAATAGGTTAAAAGAGATACAAATGTGTAGATGGAGGTACAAAGGGCACGGGTAAATTGAAACGTGATAAAGTCACATTGGTTGGCCACACCTGTGACGTTATAAAAATGGAGATTCTCAATATATTGAGACAGAGTTCGAAGTTAGAGAGAGAGTCAGATAGACAGTGAGACGCAGAGTCAGATAGAGCTCGAGTCGGCCACACTGGGAGCTGATGTCCTTTAGAGGCGAAGGGGGAAGAGGAGACCATGTAGTCGTAAAAGTTTGAATCCCTGACAATCATCAATCATCCAGCTGGTATGAATAAAGAATCATATATATTTGTAAAATTGTGTCGTTGTCGTCGTCGTCGTCGTCGTCATTCCACCAACTGAAAAGGTAAATGGATGTTGTCTATCATCTTAAACGAACTTTGTATAACCGCCTTCAACTATTAATTGTCTGTCCCCTCCTCCATCATCAGTAATGATTAGCCCCCTCTGATGTAAAAGAACTGTATTACACATTACTCCTTCAATAATCAATTCGCATCTCCTATGTGCTATTAATATGAACTCTATGTGTAATCTATATAAATGTCATTATCATCTTTGTTCTGAGTCCCCGTTATATGAGTCTCCATAATGACCCCCCATCCCCGACCATATAACATTTGTATTGAAAATACTGTACTGCACTGGAAAAAGTACAGAATATCTATGACCATTTTTCTATGCACAATGGCATGGAAAATCTATTTATGACCTTCTTTTTGTCGAACTAAGCACAATGTTTCGCAAAATTGTCAATTTCGAAAATTTTGAGGGGAATCTTAGTGATGTGAGTGATTCCATCAGGATATTTCAGGAACGTTTTAAGGGAAATGGAATCCTGGCATGTTTGCGAACTACTGCTGGAATATGAAAAGGGAAGATGACACTCAACATAAGAGAGTTAGGAGGACAAATATTGTTTTAACTGACAATTGTGTGTTTTTCGTTCATTATCAATACTAATCAAATATTTTATAGTACATGAAAACGGCGCCTAATCCAGAAAAATAAGGGACAGATTTAGTATCGGAATACTTTTGTTAACCCGAAACAAATCCTAAACAGGTCTTATGTGGCAAGTACTTTTAAAATCTGAAATTTGTTGCGTAGTGTTATCACTCTAAAGATGAGTAACATTAAGGAGGTACTAACAATATGGACTACGTTTGATTATTCATGAAGAAGTTTATAACAATGATGTGTTAACATTAGAATTGAACACGATCAATTTGTCGCCAGCATGAAAACAGTCTTACAGTAATGTACTCCAAAGATGGAAATCCCATACAAATGCTCTGTCCAAGGAAATTTACCTGACGCTATGCTTATTGGGAGAGGATAATTTTCCGTTGTAGAAAAAAAACACGGATTTTTACTCCGAATGATTTACAAGGAGTAACGAAATATTAGCGCTGAGTCGAGCACCTTCAATGGAAATAATAATAGAGAAAGTAGCAACGTCTTTTCGGTGATGAAATGGTTGTGGGGACGAGAAGATATAACCTTTCATTAAATTGTGATTTACAACATTTTTAAAACAAAAAACGATGCTTTGTGTGGCTACAGTATTTCACCAGGACGTAGTTTAGGAGTGACTATTGCTGATAAGAGCTGATCAAGACAGATTTTATCTAGAAAAGAACAGTTTCTCAAAAGAGGATAAATCAGGGACTCAAGTGTTGGGAGTGAAACAAGAGGAGGTTTGTTTTGGGGATTATTAAAGACATTCTATTATAGACTTCGAAATGGTGGTGCCGATTTTTTTTTTATATTTCACAGAAACGTACATTATTTGCTTGGGAGTGTTCTTAAATAGGTTTCGTATCAGAATGCCTAAGATAAGTATCGTAAATCGAAAATAGAAAAAATCCGATTAAAGTAGGAACGATCTGATTTTGTCCAAAGTTAACACCCTTATACAGCCTAGCATCGCAAGTACATTGGAAATGTTTTATCACCGCAGACGGGACCCAATATAAAATGATCAGTAGGTTCTTTGAAAAGACAGAATGGCATTGAAATGAATGTTACTGTTCAGAGCACAATTGAACCTTGATATTTGACATTTGCATTCGAAAATTAAATTAAAGCCATTATGTAAAAGTAATTACATAAAACCAACAATAGGTTCTCTACAGTGCAATATATTGTGAACTAAGTCGCTGCGAGAAAACATGTGAAGCTTCTTTCTGGTGCATCGCTGTGCGTCCCTTCTAAAACAAGCAATCAATCGATTTGATTGGAAAATGGGCGATTTTACCGATTTCAATGACAATAAAAGTATTGGAAATGTGAAACATCAGTTGATTATCATTAAATCTCAGCTAACCTTGAGTCTTCCTGCTAATATATAAATAGAAAGAGAGAGATCCTGGCTTGAAGTAATTGCTCTTGTCTAGCCGCACTGATGAGCTGTGAAACAGGGAGACAGTACGATACGTGGATGACTATATATATATATATATATATATATATATATATATATATATATATATGAAATTTATTTATACAAACATTGATGGCTACATATGTGCATACATGTTTCTGTAATCACCCGCGTTGGGGAATTACGTCTTCAGGCCAAGAATTATCGTCGAGAACACTATATATATATATATATATGTATATATATATATATATATATATATATAGAGAGAGAGAGAGAGAGAGAGATTTTGTTATTGTTGTTGTTTTTTTTGTTTTTTTTTGTTTTTTTTGTTTTGTTTTTTTTTCAAGCGATATATACGGTTAATATTGGCTCCGCCTCGGAGCTCATTTTTTTTTTTTATTTACTTAGAAAGTCGCCCTTTTTTTAATTTGGACGTATATAACATTTTTATTTATTTATTATTTTTAAAAACAGTAATCTACGTACACGCGTGTTTCAAGGTCGTTACCTCTCGTCAGCGTAGTTCAACTGTTTCTAGGGATCGAACCGTATGTATCGCTTGAAAAAAAAACAACAATAACAAAATCTAAATTTATAAGCGATAAAAATAAACAGTATAATTAATATATATATATATAGTAAATTATTAAAAATACATGGCAATTAAGCTAGACAGAGGCTTCCGCGGTGTATTCCTATAGAGATTAGTCAAGCTTGAATGCATAGTATTTGTGTTGCCGAGTGTGTTTATATATGCACGTGGTGTTTACTGTAGTTAGTTTATCAGTCAAATTAATTGCGATTGTTTTCATTGGCCAATTGCAAGGCTTTAATACTACAATTATTTTTACTTTCCCTTCTTATGTCTATTCAGACTCTTCAATGATGAAAAATTATTAATAATTAAATTTTGCTAGACTTTTATAAACACTTAGTTCAATAGAATTTTAAATTGTGTTAGATATTTACGGTAAAAGACATACCAAAACATAATATCAGTGATAGAATCTTTTTAATACTATGGCATTTTTTATTGTAAAACAATAAACTGAAATAGCATTTATGAGTAAATAGATTATCCATTAATTTAAATGAAATAATCACGAATATTTCGTCATGTGCTGAAGACCAATGTGTACTTATTTGTATATGTAAATATATGCATTGCCACGCGCTATTGTAAGCGAGTGGAGCACATTTTAATGAACCATTTTAATGAACCACCGTTCTTTCAGATCCAACATATCCATTCCTGTGTCTCGATACATCTTCTATCATTATATGTAATCAGTTTTTTAAAATAGTCAACCATATAGGAGCCTATTCGTGACCAGACACACACACACACACACACACACACATATATTCAGCTTTATATATATATATATATATATATATATATATATATATATATATATATATATATATATATATGTATGTATATATATATGATTGTTGAGCTGGATTAAATCCGACGATATGAAATAAAATGGAGGTGGAAGGACCTGGATACTCAACGTTTCGCCCGATTTATGCGGGCTTCTTCAAGAGGAATGGTCTTGAAGAAGCCCGCATAAATCGGGCGAAACGTTGAGTATCCAGGTCCTTCCACCTCCATTTTATTTCATATATATATATATATATATATATATATATATATATATATAGAGAGAGAGAGAGAGAGAGAGAGAGAGGAAAACAATAAGATTGAAAAATGAAGACACAAAAACTATATATTGGTGAATATATAATGATTCATTTATTTAATAAAGGTATGGAAACATTTAGTTGGGGGATGAGGGTGGCTCTTTATACCAAGGTATTTCGAAGCCTAATGCTTCTCATCAGAAGAGTAGAGAAGATGCTAGGTAACATAATGGGGATACGACGTCTAGCGTGGGATTCATCAGGAACGAAATAAATCATGAAAATATTGTTATTGTCAGGCGGAATTATATCGAATTCTAAGAGAAAGGAGGAGCGTATTATATAAAGTGTAAACTATAAGCTCCAATGAAATTTATTGAGCTTAAGCTTATCCCAATAAGTCTCTTCTTATAGAATTGAATTTACTCTATTCTCCTAACTCTCTAAGCTATATATATATATATATATATATATATATATATATATATATATATATATATATATATATATATATATATATAAGGTCGGGAAGACTCTAGAGGCCCCTTTCATCAACAAACTTATCAGGAGTCAATCGTTGAATTTCTATCAAGTGTAAAACAAATGTCACGCAAGAGCGAAGACTTAAGTGGGGATTACTTATAAAATTATTACGAACGGATCAAATGAAAACAAAATTATATCCCATTCGCCTTTCATTTAATTATATATATATATATATATATATATATATATATATATATATATATATATATATATATATATATATATATATAATTAAATGACGGGCGAATAGGATTACGAGTAAAAAAAATTACGAGTAAATTATACGTTGTAGAATATGTATAACTGTATAAAATATATGTACAAAATGGGATATGTGGGGAAGTTAAAATTTCAAATATATCTCCAAATAAGTCCAAAGATTATACGAATTCCTTCTGTCAACAGAGAGAGGGCCTGCGTAAAAGGATAGAGACTCCAAAATCCTCAGGTGATTCGAAGAGTCAGCCCGGTGTAAAATCCTTAACCAGTCCATTTTATATGCATTGGCACACGCTGGATTTTCAGCGAGGTGCTGACCAATAGCAGATTCCGAGGTGAACGAGGGGTGACGAGGCTTACCTAATCTGATGCTTGCTGGAACATGTTGGTTTATTCTTTTCTGCAAATTTAAACGGGTTCGACCTATATAGACAGCAGCACACTGACAGTTGAATTGATGAATCACATTACCATTTGTGATATATGATAAACCATCGTTCACAACTGAAGGAAATGCAGACTTAACACGATAAACCAAAAGAAAAGCAACAGATGGGAAATAATTTGATACAGACTTGATAACAAGTCTACCCAAAAACTGGCCAGGGTCAACAATCCAAGGGATTTTTAAATAGACTGGACACTTGGAGGGGCCAAAAACTGTAGGAGAATTGTGAGGTTTACCTTTATTATAAATAATATTATCAACCAATTTCTCCGGATAACCATTGTGAATAAAAATGTCTTTAATTTTCTTTAATTCACAATCCAGTTTACTAGAAGAACAGATTCTAAGGGCTGTATACACTAATGTCTGAATGAGCCCTATTTTTCTTGAAGTAGGGACGAAGGAACGCCAATTTGTGTAGAGGCCGGTAAATGTCGACTTACGATAAACAGTCGTAAGAAAAGAGTTCTTACCACGTTCAATTAAAACGTCAAGAAAGGGCAAGCAACCGTCATTCTCATCCTCCATAGTAAATGTTAATAATTTATAAAGGGAATTAAGTTTATCGAAGAAAGCTAATGCTTCGTTTTCTGATGCAAATGCTGCAACGGTGTCGTCGACGTATCTAAATTATATCGATGGTTTCGATATACTGTTAAATAGTTCAGACTCATAATATCCCACAAAAATGTCGGCTAATGCCAGTTTACGCCTATATTTGGCTTCATGAATGTTAAATTCAACTTAATTCTCCTTCCGGTTGATGGTGGCCCAGAGGTTATATATTTTGCTAGCTGGGTTCAAATCAGCGGCAATCGTGATTTCCTGCATTGATGATTCCGCAAGGATGGAACAGTAATTACTCATAATTTATATATATATTGTTATTCCTCTTGCCTTAGCACCAGCCAAATAACAAATGCGCTTACTGTCGTCTAGATAGTTGAGTTTCGATTCCAGCTTAAGGCAGTTGCTTGTCTAGCCGAACTAGTCTGTGGATAAATATATTCATATATAATAAATAAATGAAAAATTCTATAATCCAAATTTCAATATGTTGACCATTTTACTATTTATTCCTTTAAGTATGTTGACATACAAAATTTTTGACAGCACCTGTTTCGTAGCGCAAAATCATTCATTTAATTCTAAATCAATCAAGGAATTCATTTCACCCTTAACTCATCAGAAAAAAAAGATCTTATCAAATTTAAAAGAAAATAGATGGATAGGGACATGATTACAAAATACGAAAATCAATTACCTCTTTTTCCATTTTATTATGTCTTAGTTATATAAATTAATAAAATGGGAAAAAGATTTTGATCTTGAGCACGTAGTACAATGGGGAAAGGAGTGGCTGGTTACTTTTAATGCATCTTAAACCAAGCTTCTCTCTTTACATCATCAACATTCTAATCCACATTTGGCATCAACTGAAATGAATGGCTCTCGTCTTCAGGAGGCCTCAAGTTTTGACAAGCTTCTGGGCTTGACCATTACTCCTGATCTTAAATGGAACACGTACATCAAGTCTGTTGCCAAGGCCGCTGGAAAAATGGTGGGATCTTTCTATCGATCCGGTAAATATCTCACTGCTGATGCTATTCTATATCTATATAAGAGCCAGGTACGTCCAAGGATGGAATACTGTTGCCACATCTGGGCAGGAGCTGCTAGAAAGGACTTATCCTGCCTTGATAGAGTTCAAAATAGACTTCGTAGCCTCGTGGGAGATGTCCTTTTCTCCTCCTTGCAACCTCTATCTCACAGAAGAGATGTTGCGAGTTTGTCTCTGATGTATCGTTATTTTCATGGAAAGTGTTCGACTGAGCTTTAATCTATGGTCCCCTCTCGCCAAACTTTCACAAGAGACACTCGTCTAGCTGTAAACACTATCAATAATTCCCCCCACTCTTTATCTGTGCCTAAACCTAAACGTAGATTCCATGAACAAAGCTTCTTTCTTAGAACTGCACGCCTGTGGAAGTCTTCCGTTTTCCTGCTTTCCGGCTGACTACAATATGGTTGTGTTCAAGTCTAAAGTAAATAAGTTCTTGATGAGCCGTTCCATATAAGTTATCAAATTTACCAAATTTTCATTACTAATGATTACTATATTGTCCAATTTCTACTGTACACTCTTTAACCCTTATCATTGAGTGACCTCTGGGCCTTGATAATGTGGTGATGCCTATGTAAAAAAAAAAAAGTAAACAGTTTACTAAACTGATTTCGTACTTGCTGCGTTTCAAAGGTTGTTGATATTTTTTGAGGAGTATGACTGAAATAAAATTCACAAACTCCAAATGCAGTAATGCCAAATCGTACTTTATTTCTTGCTTTCCCCGTGTGTTTTTCCTCAAAGTAACTTCATTTATGTTAATTAAACTAACCCGAATGTCAAATGGCGTTCTAAACACGGGCTAGCAACTAAACTGTATATGCGGGTGGACACGTTTGAGGCAAGTAGAATGTTTTTAAACAACATGTGTCTTAAACTAATAACATTCATGTTGATTTTAATATTATCGGCAGACTATGATATGCATCTAAAGACAACTCCTGGAGGTTGAAAGTGAATTTGTTTTGCCCGTAAACAAAACAGTAGATAGAAGAACAAACCTGATTAAAAATGGAATCACCTTGAATAAACAGATATTATCACACACACGGTATATATATATATTTATATATATATATATATATATATATATATATATATATATATATATACATGTGTGTGTGTGTGTTTTAAAATATAATTATCCACTGACTCATCAGAGTGGCCGAATCTAGCGAGATTCGAAATCAGGGCCCCATTTTTTTTTTTTACAAGGTAGTCACCACTTATCAAGGCCCGGAAGCAACTCAGCGATAAGGGTTATTGTAAGTACAGTACGTTAGTGTGGATATGTTAGAGCGTCTACTTAAGGGGGCGGTTCATCAGGAATTTAATTACGTTGGACTTGAAGACATCCAAGTTGTAGTCAGGAGGGAAGCGGGCAGACAGAACAAAGTTCCACATGCGTGCAGTTCTAAGAAAGAAGCTTTGTTCATGAAATCTACGTTTTGATTTAGGCATAGATAAAGAGTGGGGAAAGTTTTTGACAGTGGATTCAGCTAGACGGGTGTTTTTTTGTAAAAGATTGGCGAGGGGGGGGGCAGAGATTGGAGTTCAGAAGTCTATAATTCTACCACTGGGTTATTTCGCTCGACTGCTAAATGTATCGCGTTTTTTATGTATATTTTATTTGTTTTTGTTTTGCGGTACCTTTTTTTTTTAATATATATGCCGCTCCCCATTTGAGGGTTCCAAATTGGTAAATGGGAAAATTCGTATAAATAACGTTATTCATTAAAGAAAAAAGAAGAAAGAAATACAAATAAATGACATCTATATATCTATATCTATATCTATATATATATATATATATATATATATATATATATATATATATATATATATATTCTTTACAACAAATGCCCTAATGAATCTTGCTTTCCTGCCTGCTGGAAAACTGCTTCTGTGGTACCAATTTTCAAGAATTCTGGCGAAAGAACTGATCCAGTAAATTACTGCCCCATTAGCTTCCTCCCACTTTTTGCCAAAATATTTGAGTCCAAGTGGGGACAAAAATGGATGGTCACATTCCATGCTGCCAAGACTAAACTTGTTTCCTTCAATAACTACAAGAAACCTTATCTACCACCAATAGCAATGGCCAAAGACTCTTTATCTGAAAACACATATTTTAAACTCCTCGGCCTAACGTTTACAAGAAACATGAGTTGGAACAATTACATTGAGAGCACTGCCAGGACCGCTGCGAAAAAGTTAGGTTCTCTCTACCGTGCTAGAAACCTACTAACGGCCGAAAATATCCTGTACTTCTTTAAGACCACCATTCGCCCATGTATGGAGTATTGTTGTCATATTTGGGCTGGTGCATCTGCTACTAGTTTCTCACTCCTAGACAAAGTTCAAAAGAGAGTCGCCAACCTAATAGGTCCTGAACTGTCATCCAAGATTCAGCCTCTGTCCCATCGACGTAATGTAGCACCCCTCTGCCCGTTCTACAAGTACTTTAACGGTGTACGTAAATACCCCCGCCAAACCCGACAAGCAGCAAAATCCCACCCCTTCACAGTAGAGATCCCTAGATGTAAGAGAGCCTTCTACTCCAGTAGTTTCTTCCCCAGAACCGCTAGACTTTGGAATTCCCTTCCAGGTTCCTGCTTCACCAACTGTCTTGACATACAGAAGTTCAAGTGTAACGTGAACCGACAACTTTCTACCCAACTCCCCACCTTCTACCCCTGTAGCCTGTGTCCCTAATAGTAGCCCCCTTCATCAAAGTGGCAATGTGTCTTGTTTGGGGTGAAAACTACCACGAAAGTATTGACGCAAGTATTAGACTTGTATCGCACAGAAACACGAACACACAAACACATACACGCATAATCAAACGCACACACACGTGCGCACATACGCGCTCACACACGCACACAAACAGACGAACACTCTATCCAAATAGTCAGGAATAGACAGTTTAAAGGCTTCAAATTCACACATAAGGAGATTTTGAAATATATAAACTGTCAATTACTGGTTATGATTAAATGTTAAAGTCAATCAATATAGCTCATTGTGTAAGGTTCCACCATCATTACACCTAAAATTGATGCTTCCGTAAAAAAAAAACAATTATTAAACTTCATGAGGAAAATCATTCAATACGGAATATAGCTGATGACTTGAAGCTGTCGAAAAGTACAGTTGGGAAAGTTATAAAGGATTTAAAGAATACTGGGAAAATTCTACCATCAAAGAAAAATGGCAGACACCGAATAACTTCTCTTAGAGAAGATCGATTAATTAAGAAGATGACACTGAACGATAGATTTCAGACAGCTGCCAGCATTTCTCATGCCTATCATATCATCAAAGCGTCTCGTAAAACAGTATCATGACGCCTGAATGAAAATGGTCTGTTTGCAAGATCATCAGCTAAGAAGCCGTTAACAAACAAGAAGAACAAGAAACTCAGATTAAGCTTTGTTCAAGAGCATGTGTTGTGGACAGATAATCAGTGGCGAAATGTATTTTTTTCTGATGAAAGTAAGTTTAATGTATATGGATCTGACGGGAAGAAATTTATTAGGAAAATTTAATAACAAATGTACGAAGAAAACGATTAAGTTTGGTGAGAGAAGCGTAATGGTGCTTGGAATGGAACAATATACAAGAACTTGTTGAGAGATCATATCATCCGAATAATTCGAAATTCTGAGTGTGAAAAAACTATTTTCATGCAGGATAACGCCCCCTGCTACAAGACTAAGCATGTAATGGAATTTTTGAACGAGCGAAATGTGGATGTTTTGGATTGACCACCTCAAAGTCCGGACTTAAACCCTATTTAAAACATATGGTCTACTTTGTGGAACCGTGTAAGTGCTAGAATCTCTATCAATACTGAAGATTTGTGGCTAAAACTTCAGGAAAAATTAGCGAATGTCGCCAACTCATCCAAATTTGCAGAAGAAGATGCGCTGTAGTTATAGAAAATAAAGGCTTGTTCACTCGATGTTAAATGTGTGTCCACCAATTTCGGTATTTTGATGTTTCAATGTTATTATTTTAAAATTTATTTTCTTTGTCCCAAGGTTTTAGCCACTTTAATTTTAAAAAAAAATCGACTTCTCACAACTTTTTTTTCTTTTCTTTTATAATGAAGTGTAATTAATACAGTGTATCAACATAACAGATATGTAAAAAGTGTGTAACTTTAGTGTTAATCCTCCCTCCCGAATGATCTGGTTAATTGAACAAAACTAAACTGTCCCAGATTTTCGGCCGCTAGTGTATGTATATATATATATATATATATATATATATATATATATATATATATATATATATATATATATATATATATATATATATATATATAATGTCGAATGCCAAATGGGGTTCAAAAAACTGTGTAGCAATCTAACTGTACGCAGGTGGACAGGTTTGAGGCAAATAGAATGTTTTTAAACAGCATGTGTCTTTAACCAATAACATTCGTGTTGATTTTAATAACATCGGCAAACTATGATATGCATCTAACGACAACTCCTAGGGGTTGAAAGTGCTTCCGAATTTGTTTTGCTCTTAAACAAAACATTGAATAGAAGAACAAACCTGAATAAAAATAGAATCGCCTTTAATAAACAGATATGATCACACACAAAGTATATATATATATATATATATACATATACATATATATATATATATATATATATATTATACGCACACGCACATCGAAATAAAGAGATGAATTTGATCACAAATTCAAGAATCGTCTTTTATTATGTATGTGCTAAATAGAAAATATATGTATCAAACCAAATTTAATATTTTGCTAATAACTTTTCCTATGAGGAGATGAGCCAACCTCGAAAATCCATGGATTAAGAGAGTAAATAATATAATTGGATTCTTTGTCAAAGAAATACATTTTTATTTGTAAACTATATTTTTTTCTGAAATAAATTTAAATATATAAACGGTGATTGATATATATATATATATATATATATATATATATATATATATATATATATATATATATATATAGTGAAGATGGTAATTAATAAAAACTGAAGAAAGTGCTTAATACTGTTGTAGAGCAAATATGCGTTTTATTTTTTATTACCGTATCTTTCTGTTAAGTTACATTATTGTTTCAGCTACCCGACCGTTTTTTGAGCCGTCTGTAGTTTCCTCAGACTTTTACAGAAATGTTCGTTATTATGGGATGAAAGAGTGAAAGAGTGAAAGAGTGAATGAGGTCTGGGGGGTGCGAAGAAGGCGGAAGAAAGGGGGGAAGGGAACAAGAGGGAAAGTTGGAGGGGGCGCTTGGTATGTCGGTAATGTTTTAGTTTTGGATTTTAACGAACTTGTGGGGGAGGGTCTGGGAAGTTCATTTCTGGTGTGGCTGAGGGTATAGGGATACATGGAGGGAAAGGGGAATATGTGGGGGTAGGAGGAGGGGGTTACTTTAAAATTCTAGTCTTAATGTTAAATTTTTTTGTGTCTCGTTGGTGAGATGATTTCTTGATAAGTATGTCTTGACCTGTTCGGTGTTCGCTTATGTTTGGAGGCGGGGGCGGCTATGATTCGGTTTATTTATTTAGTTTTTATTTTGTTGTTAATTGTTTGAAGAGGGTTAGCTAGCGGCCGCGGGCACGAGTACACACATGCGCACGTACGCACATATATACTTAAAGAAATGGTCACATATGCACATACATCCCCACCCTGGCGTGCAAATATATGCACATATGTGCGCCTACGTTCATAGACACCCGTGTTGTTCCCGCTTACGTCAAATTTACAAATGCTATCGAAGGAGGTGGAGAGAGCTGGACGTCTGGGGAGACTTGTTGTCACTCAGCTTCCAGAGAACACCACATGTTTCCAATCAGATCGTTTGTTGACTTGTGTGAAAGCTGCATGTGAGCCAATAATAATAATAATAATAATAATAATAATAATAATAATAATAAAACCACTAATAATAAAAACTATCTTCATAATGATAGTAACAAATTTAGTAATAATGATAAAAAACGGCAATAAAGATTGCGATAATAATAATAATAATAATAATAATAATAATAATAATAATAATTATAAATATACTACTAAAAATTAGTAATAGAAATAAACATAATAGAAGCAACAGGGACATATATATATACATACATATATATATATATATATACACACATATATATATATATATATATATATATATATATATATATATTGGAGGCGTGTGTGTGCGTGTGTTACCATCTTTATTTTAAGGATAAAGTAAATCATATATGTGTGTATATATATATATATGATTTGCTTTATCCTTTCAACATAAATGGTAACCGTAAAATACATGCGATATGAATACTTCTACATACTTCAAATCCAACATTATATGGCTAAGCTTATTTCGTTCTGAGAATATTTTTTTCTGATGAGTATATGCGAGGAAAAATTCAGTACGAACATAAAAATTATTGATTGTAAATTAAACGGGTCTGTAAAATGAACCGATATATATATATATATATATATATATATATATATATATATATATATATATATATATATATAATCTTTTAAAAATGTAATTATCCACTGACACTTGTTTTGTCGTCTACGACACATCAGAGTGGCTGAATCTAGCAAGATTCGAAATCGGGACGCTGCGGTAATGAGCCTAAACCCCTTATCCGCGTGTCCATCCCGCTCGACTTTCCGGGTGTATCGCAATTTATTTATATATGAATAATATGTATGCCGCTCCCCATGTGTGGGTACCAAGTTGGTTAAAGTAAAAATTATTCCCAAATTTAGGTAATTTCGTAATAATTGAATTCATTCAAAACGTACGTATCTCAAAAACAAAAGCAAATAACATCTAAATAAATCGCGATACATACAGACAGTCGAGCGTGATGGACGCGCGGATAAAGGGTTTAGGCTCATTACCGAAGGGTCCCGATTTCGAATCTCGCTAGATTCAGCCACTCTGATGAGTCGTAGATAGTGGATAATTATATTTTAACAACAATATGTATGCCGCTCCCCATGAGGGGGTACCAAATTGGTTAAAGGGAAAATTATACGCAACTCGCATTTAAGTACACTTTCGTAATAATTGAATTCATTCAAAACGTATCACAAAAACAAATAACATCTCTCTCTCTCTCTCTCTCTCTCTATATATATATATATATATATATATATATATATATATATATATATATAGATATACACTCTTGAACAAAAAAAATGGGCCATGATTAAAATTGGAACAAAAAAAATGGGCCATGATTGAAATTGGAAAGAAAACAATTTTTAAAATTTTTATCGCTTGTTTGCTAATAATTAGCTGTTATTTAGTATTTTTCAGATTATTAGTATTAAAGATGAGTCCAAGAAAAGTAAGACGACATCTTGACGAAAAAATTAAAAATTGAATTGCAGGATTACGACAGGCAAATTTGACTTACAAGCAGATTTTCGACATTTTGAAAGAAGAAAAGGTGGCAACATCTCTTTCAGCTGTGAAGAGAATTGGGCAAAGGTTCGAAATTAAAATGACCGTTTTGAAGGATCACAAAAAAACTTATGTTGACCATAGCAAACAATTCGAAACAGCAAAAGGAAATTCTCTTTCTAGAGTGACAATATCCAGAAGGATGAAGGAAATGGGATTTTCATCAAAATATATAATCATTAAATTACTCGAAATTGTGAATATAATCATTAGATAACTACGGATAACTTTAGGTAAAATAAACGATATTTCTCGCAGTTAAAATTGGCTACGTCGGTTTAGATCTTTGTAATGAATCTGAGATGGCTCCGTGGTCGGGTTCGAATCTCTTCTCTCTCTCCCTCTTTCCATATATATATATATATATATATATATATATATATATATATATATATATATATATATATATATATATACTTATATATATATAATATATAATAGGTTTCTGCTATTTAACAATATCTGCCTAAATACACAATATATATATATATATATATATATTGTGTATTTAGGCAGATATTGTTATTATATATTATATAGATATTGTTATTATATATTATATATATATATATATATATTATGTATTTAGGCAGATATCTGCCTAAATACACAATATATATATATATATATATATATATATATATATATATATATTGTGAATTTAGGCAGATATTGTTAAATAGCAGAAAGTCTTTTTGCTTAATGATCTTTTCTTTTTTTGGGGGGGGGGAATATTTCCATATTTCGAATGATCATTCCTATGCTTCGGTCGATTTGTGTAGGAAAGTTTCGTGGTTATTTCGTAGTCCATCTGTTTTTTGCAAGTACTTTCGACTGATTTTTTTCAGACGTCTTCGGTTTTTGATTAGTAACGTTTAAAATCGTGATGCTTTTATATGCTTCAGTTACAATTATATTTAAATTACTCGAAATTGTGAATTGTCTCGTGTGTAAAAAACGGAAAAGTTACAAAAAAGATCATTAAGCAAAAACACTCTATCCTATTAAACAGCATCTATCTGTATATATATATATATATATATATATATATATATATATATATACATATAAATATATATATATACATAAATATATACATATATATATATATATATATATATATATATATATATATATTTACCGGTGGTGAAAAAACCGGACTAGAGTGCTCAATGTGTAGTCAGAGCAGTATATAGGAAATTTATTACTGTGAGTCCAGAATGAGTTTACAAATTGTTTCAGCTAGAGGAAAATCCTCAAAGAGAGGAAAAATCCAACTAGCATCATCAGGATTCATAGATGGACTCTATATATATCTATATATATATATATATATATATATATATATATATATATATATATATATATATATATAGAGAGAGAGAGAGAGAGAGAGAGGAAGGGAGGGAGGGATAAAAATGTAACAACGGGCACGCTTTTCTCCTAACTTTAAGGTTGTTAAGTTGAGCAAACGTCAAAAATCTTATTGAAGTAACTGGGTGGTTACCGGTGTGCACTAATGTTTTATATATGATTTCTATTTACAGGTTAAAGAAAAACTTGAAATCTTTATGTTTATTTCCTATGTTTAAGCAAGAGTTGCATCAACATATTGACGTTTGATTTGCCTCAAGGTCGGAGAAAAATAAGTTGCTAATCTATATTTTCCATTTTCAAGCCTAATTTAAAAAAAAAAAAACGTTCTTATCTTTTCGTGTTGCTTGCTATTTAGAAATCGATCTCATAGCGTGTCCTTTTCGTTCTTTTCCGTGAACTGTTTTATCCGTTGGCCTCCAAATTGAAATAGCATTTCCGTCATTTAACACGAAGGTTATAAGAGCAACTGCATTCATAAAAAGGAATTCCAAAACCTGGCAAACATACCCTGTGAACTAAGTGCAAGAGATATTGAAACAGTTGCACTTAAACGAACGATTAGAGTCTTTATAAAGATCCCTCTGTTTGAATATATTAAATCTCGGGTTAATATCTAGCAGCTGATAAGATGCTTTATCCCAAGATTGAATAAACTGAATTTGTTTTTAAATGGTTGAATAGATATATCTTCAGTTAAATTGTTCTTAGAAAATTTATAACATGACTTTGCTATCAATTCGTCTGTGCTACATAGGTTTTTAATGACATAGTGTCGATCCATGACGTTTTAGAATTTTCTTTGGCCCGTCATGTTTATATTTAACATAGCATTGTTGTTGATCTATCACAGTAGAATCTGTCACGCTTAAGTATCAAAACGTGTCAACCTGTCAAGTTTATATTATTAATAGCATTTCTTTGAATCTATCGTCTTTTAAATTTGAAAAACCATTTTCTTTTATTTCTACTGATTAAGTCTGAAATATCATTTTGTCGGTTTGTCACGTTTATGTACGAAATAATGTAACGTTAGTCTGTCATGTTCATGTTAGAAATAATGTATCTTTAGTCTGTCACGTTTATGTTTGAAATAATGTAACTTTAGTCTGTCATGTTCATGTTCGAAATAATGTAACGTTAGTCTGTCACGTTTATGTTCGAAATAATGTAACTTTAGTCTGTCATGTTCATGTTTGAAATAATGTATCTTTAGTCCGTCACGTTTATGTTTGAAATAATGTATCTTTAGTCTGTCATGTTCATGTTCGAAATAATGTAACGTTAGTCTGTCACATTTATGTTTGAAATAATGTAACTTTAGTCTGTCATGTTCATGTTTGAAATAATGTATCTTTAGTCTGTCATGTTCATGTTCGAAATAATGTAACGTTAGTCTGTCATGTTCATGTTTGAAATTATGTATCTTTAGTCTGTCACGTTTATGTTTGAAATAATGTATCTCTAGTCTGTCATGTTCATGTTCGAAATAATGTAACGTTAGTCTGTCATGTTCATGTTTGAAATAATGTATCTTTAGTCTGTCACATTTATGTTTGAAATAATGTATCTCTAGTCTGTCATGTTCATGTTCGAAATAATGTAACTTTAGTCTGTCATGTTTATGTTCGAAATAATGTATCTTTGGTCTGTCATGTTTATGTTCGAAATAATGTAACGTTAGTCTGTCATATTCATGTTCGGAATAATGTATCTTTAGTCTGTCATGTATATGCTTTAAAAACATAGTCTTCAATTTATCACGTTTATATTAGTCGTATTGTTATGTTTGTTTTTTATGCTTAAGTTTGAAATAGTATTTTGCCGGTGTGTTCCGTTTAAGTAAGAAATAATTTATTTTTGATCTGCCTGATCTGTCTGACTTAAATTTAAAAATAAAATTACTCTCGATCTATCATGATCAAGTTAGTAATATTTTTTTATTTCTCTGTCATGCATAATTTTGGAATAACATTTTCCTTTGATCTGTCCAACGTAAGTTTGAAATAGGACTGTCGTTGGTCTGTCACGTTTAAATAAGAAATAGAATTTCTTGGATCTGTCATGATTAAATGTGAAATCTGATCATCGTCGGTCTGTCACGTTTATGTTAGTAATAGAATTTTCTTTGGTCTGCCGAACATACGTTTAAAAAGTTCACTATCACTAGTCTTTAACGTTTAAATTAAAAATAGAGTTTTAGATCTTAACGTTCATCTTTATAAGAAACCATATTCTTCTGTTGGTCGTTTTGTTGATTTGTCACAGTTAAGTTAGAAATAATGTTTTCATTGCTAAACGTACAGATCGGACGGACACATCTTAAGAATGTTTTTATTATTTTGCTGGTTTATTTTGTCTGTAATTTATAGATCTCGGATTAAGATTAATGAGGATTAATTTTTTTCAAACAATTTAAACTCTGAGGAACACCTCAACGCAGCAACAGATTACAAGACGGATTTCGGATTAAAGGTCTTACCAAGAGAGAAAAAACATAAAAGTAAAACTGAAATCAGTCAATAAAACGAAACGATCAAGATGAAAAAAAAATCTATCAAAATGGTATCTGAAAGTTTCAGCTGTTTTCCTGCTGGCGTTGGGTTGTCAATTTCTAGGAATAGTACATATGAACAGCTAACAAGCACTTGCTAAAGCTACAAACAACATCGTTTTCTTCATAATTATGTCCTCTTGCATCGTATTGCCCATTGCATCCTCCTTTCATCATGTAGCTCAGTAATTGAAACCATAAAATCGGAAGATTTGTTAATTATTTCTCATTTGTGTGCCATGCTTCCGTTCCGTATGCATCTGGTATTCCAGTAAATTTACGCCTCGTGCGGAAAAGCTGCATTCCCATTCACAAGACCAATTCAAGGTTCATTTAAATCTTAATGTTGCAAAAGGTAGACACATAAGTCGAAGTTAATGATCAATTATACTGAAGTATCTCTCTTCCGGCCTGGAGCACTTAATTGAATGAGAGAAAGGGAGCATCTAAAACCACTAACGCTCGGATTCTCACTTTTATCAAATTGAAATGAATAACTCTCTTCATGAAGCCCTTTGATTTGATAAGTTTCAGATACTGACATTTATCCTAGATTTGAAATAGAAGACTTATACAAATATTTGCCAAGATCGCTGGAAAAAAAATGATTGGCTCCTTCTACTATTTCAGAAAGTATCTCACTTATCCGTACGAACCAAATAAATAGAGAATGTTAAAACGCAAAACGGCTTGTATTAACGGTATTCTTAGCGTTGTATGATATTGTGTTTCTATGCTAAATGATCAAAAGCATTTAGTGTTCTGTAGAAGAGACAACCCAAATGAACTAATTATTCGTAAAATTGGTATACTGTGTTTTAACAAAAAGGGTTGGTGTGCCGTAAGACAGGCAAACAATAAAAATTAACCGTTTACGACACGTATTGTGTTTGGGTACGAAATAATCATAAACAAATTGATATGCTGCAAAAAGACAAACCACACCTGTTTCGATATAAGCTGATACTAAAAGTGCCTTCATTTTATCGCACTCGTTGGTGTTTGAACCCAAAAAAGAAAGATATCCGGTTCTCATTCAAACTTTAGAAAAGAGAAAATAACAAGATGTTAATTGTTTCACTCAAAGACTTTATGTCCATACATAGGCTACTTAGATTTAGAAAGATATCTCTATCAATACTATCATATAAAAGTCACTTAGTGTGTGTGTGTGTGTGTGTGTGTGTGTGTGTGTGTGTGTGTGTGTGAGAGAGAGAGAGAGAGAGAGAGAGTTCTCATAGGTTCCGAAACGGTTGAGCCTATCGTTTGCAAATTTCACGCAAAGCTAATTTATATGCTTTGGCAGTAATCTTAAATATGTATTGTAGCTCATGTTCTCTGTAAGCGTTAGGCCGAGGAGTTTAAAAGAAGTTCTTTCAGATAATGTGTTCTTGGCCATTGCTATTGGTGGTAGTGAGGGTTTCTTGTAGTTATTGAAGGAAACAAGCTTAGTCTTGGCAGCATTGAATGTGACCATCCATTTTTGTCCCTATTCTACTACAGATTGGAAGTCATCCTCTCTCTGCCATTTCGACCATTTCCTTAGCTATGTGTTCATTTGTTTTCCCCTCGTGCCTGTTATACAGAGTGGTGTCATCAGCAAATATACCCATTTCCGAAACAATTTTATAAGGGAGGTCATTTATGAATATCAGGAATAAAAAGGTCCGAGGATAGATCCCTGAGGTACTCCCGCATTTATATCATATTGTCTAGATGTACGACCGTCGAGGACAACCTGGATTTTTATCTTACTTAAAAAGGATTTAATTACATTATGTATTCTTCCAATGATACCATGTGATCTAATTTTCCTTAAAATACCATCCTGCCATATCCTGTCAAAAGCCTTAGATATATCGAGGGCTACAGCTCTACCCTCCCCTGTTTTGTCCACTGAACGGTAAATACGTTCAGAGATTACAGTTAGGATATCTGCTGTGGAACAAGCTTGCCTAAATCCATATTGATTATCGGTCGAGAGTTTAGCAGCTCTAAGTTGATGGACTAGAGCTTGACTAATTAAGGACTCAAATATTTTAGCGAAAAGCGGGGGAAGGCTAATGGGGCGATAATTTATTGGGTCAGTTCTTTCGCCAGAATTCTTGAAAACTGGTACCACAAAAGCGGTTTTCCAGCAGTCAGGAAAGCAACATTCGTAAAGGCAGTTGTTGTAAAGTTTGCAGTGAACTGGAGCAATTATCACTGAGCATTTTTTAATAGCACAGCCGGGATGAGGTTTGGTTCACATGCTTTTGAGGTGTCTAGGTTATTTGCGATATCATGTATCTGAAAGGGGTGATTTTCCACTCATCTAGTGTGGCGTCTGTCCGTAAAGAAAGTCAGGAAGGGAGTAGTGTGCCGGGTCCAATGTGGAGTTGTAGGCAAACCAAATGGCAAGCAGCTTAGCCTTCTCGGTTGCCGTGCAAACAACCTCATGATCGTATGATAGTGGGGGAATCATTGATTGCCCATTATTTACTACACTGTTGTAGATATTCTAAAAATCACACGACCCATCGGCACATGCTGAGAAGACATTATTTCATCTTTTTTTAAATATGATTGACTAAAATTCTGTCCTTATATGCTAAATAAAAATAATAAAACAGATAAAGCGAATAATATAACGAGATCCGGATTTTGCTAAAACCTTACACAGTGAACTATATTTTTTGACTAACATTTAATCATAACCAGAAATTGACAGTTTATATAAATCCTAATCTCTTTATGCGTAATTTTGAAGTCTTTAAACTGTCTATTCTCTGACTATTTGCATAATGTGAGCGTGTGTGTGTGTACGTGTGTGTATGCGTGTGTGTGTGCGTTTGTTTGTGTGTGTGCATGTGCGTGTGTTTATGTGTGTGCGTTTGTGCGTGCGTTTGCGTGTGTGTTAGTGCGTGTCCATGTGCGTGCGTGTTTGTGTTTGGGTGTGTGTGCGTATGTATGTCGGTTTTTGTGTTTGCGTGTGTTTGCGTGTTTGCTAGTGCGCGTGTGCGCGTGTGCACGTGTGAGTGTTTGTGTGTGGGTGATATTGTATGCGCGTGTGTGTGCGCGTGTGCGCGTGCGTGTTTGTGCATTTGCATGTGTGTGTGTGTGCGTGTATATGTGTGTGTATGTGTGTCTGTACAAATAAATCTAATACTTGCGTCAATCAGACTCACCCGCGGCAACGCATGGGCAGGCGGGTAGAGTTAATTTTATATATAAACTGGACGCTCGGCGTTGCTCGGTATGTAGTATTTTAGAATCAATTCTCTACTGTATATTATATATTTCGAGGAATAATTTGACCGGTGGACTAATTCGTGAAAAACAAATTACAATAATGGTAATTTCGTTCATTAAGTTTCGTCTGTGTTTCTTTACATTACCACGTCAGCTGATATTTCGGCTGCACGATAAATTCTCTGGAAAAAGCGTTTGTGATTAATGTTTATCTTTAAAAAATACAAACTTAGAAATTATTTGCGGCGATTTTAAATGGTACGTCTTCGTTTATTGTAAATTAAACTAATTAATAAGAAAAATTAAAATAAAATGCTGAGGTACACCCGGGTTTGAAAACTGAATCATTCAACCTGTCGTCGAATGCTCTAGTCCTTAGCTATACTTCCAGATGCCGACCATTCTGGGTTTGTTGTTGTTGTTGTTGTTGTTGTTGTTGTTGTTTTGTTTTTTTTAAGAAAAAATCCTTTGCTAAAATTTTATTATCTCCCTTGCCGTCGTAACGTATGAAAATTCCCATGTAAAATTATTCTTTTTTATCTATAAGAAAAAAGTATTTTTAGGGTCGGATTTTTTTCGATTTTCGATATTTATCGGATGAATTTCCGAATACATTCTAAGAACACTGCCAGACGTATAAAATACCTGAAATTTGAAAATGATAAGCACGGCCGTTTCGGAACCTATGAGAAAACTCACACAAAGTGACTTAAAATTTCCTCTGTATCTAACAAATTTCATTATTCACCGATAAACGAGTTTACATCGCTGTAGACAGTGTTTCGAATCTTGCTGAATCTAGCGACGCTAAGCTGGTGAGCGCTAGAAGGTACAACACGTGTCAGTGGATATATGATATATCAATATATCTATATCTATATAGATGTGTGTGTACATGGATCGTTCCAAAAGTAAAGTTTCCTATTTTTAAAGCAAACAGTTGAAGAGCTATGAAAACAGGAGTAGAACTATTTTAACCAGCGACGTTTTTGTGATCCAGAATTTATTTTCTACATAGCAACCAGCATTCTCAAAACACTTACCAGGAATTGAATCACACGTCTCCGCTTATGGCGTACGTCAATGACAGGGGTATCACACCGTCAATATCTTCAACAGAGAGATGAAATTTTCAGGTCATGATTGGATAAGTTCAGTCATCTTTACAATACAATTTGCAATTCCCTCTAACTTAATCGGGGGGATTAAAAATAATAGGAGGCATTACATTCGAATGTTTCTCGTACACACGGTGTGTAAAAAAGAGAGGCCATCCATATTTTCATCGATAAAATATAAATTACTGGCTATACCTCGGCACGCGTTGCTGTGGCTCGATTTGGTGTAATGGAAGAATACCCATCACCCCGGTTTTAGCACCCCGAAATCTACAATAAAAATATTTTGTTATATACGAACGTGAGACGGATGTTTCCAACAGAAAAAAGAAGAAAAAGAAAAGAATGGAAAAATAAATGGTTCTTAACGCAAAACAAAACGGAATCTAATTAATATATTTTTTATTTTAATTATTTTAATGAATGAAAATGAAAGTTTTTTGTTTTGTGTTTATTTTTATTTAACCAACGTAAAAGTAAGTGTGGTGCGTTTCACCTAAATCTGAATCCAGTTTTTATAAAAACCTAACCCGGTGTTTGTCCGTATTTGCCTCCTGTGAACGGTCACGGACGGTGTAAATGGGTGGTGGTGGAAGGATGAATTAAATAGAGAGAGATGAGTATACTACTTCCATAGATCGTAATCGATTTTGGCAATGAACTCTCACCAGATATAATATAGGAGGCTCTGAGCAGCGACGTAGTGGATAGGTAATATGCCTATAACACACCTCAGATATCATGATGCAGTTTGTGCAGAGTTCATCTGCATAAAATGTCTAGATTTACAATCCTATTAAGGTCAAACTCGGAGGGGAAAAATGAGTTCATTTTATTTATATAGAGATAAAGAATACTAAGTATGCAAATAGATTACATTAAGGAAGCATTGATGTGTTAACGTGTTCGTGTTTTTATTTTCTCTTAATTAGTAATGTAATGATTGGAAAAAATAATTTGGATGTGTAACAAAAGTGGTCACTTACAATTAAATCATTCATATAACTACCTATATATCTTTATACATGTAGCCTCTCATTTTGGATGACAAAACAAGTTATTGGCATAAATACACTGATATTTTATTCTTAATTTATAGAGCTGCTTTTAGTTCGGCTTTATTTTTTAACATTTTATTGCCAATTTAATTTTTTAATCGTTCACAAGTTCTTTATAGGGTTGCAATTCATCGCGCCGGCCAGATTTCCAGAGCTATGGAATTTTTTCTAAAATATTCTATTGCAAGCTTGCTAGTGTGTTTTAGGTCTTTGACCTGGACAAAAATGTAATCGGAAAGTGCTAATGCACCAAATTTTCTAATAGAATAAAATAAGGAAGAATTAGCATGCTGCAGTAGAGTTACAAGGAAAGGCTGTCCCCTTTTCCATGTAAATAAGAAGAACATTAGATAAGTGAAAATGAGATTAGGATGAGCCGAGACTCGAACCTTCTAAGCAAGGTTCAGAAATAGAATGTTAGAAATCGGAATGTTAAAAAGGCTTATTGTTAAATTCTATTATAAATAGTTAGATATTGTTTATATTGTAAAAAGAATTGATTGTCATTATATTTTTAAACGGAATATTAAAAATGTCAGCTAAAAAGAATGAACAATACAAATTAAAAATATATTGTGAAAAAACAGGTTACGTTAAAAGATAGGTAAGTGGAGTATTCTTTGTTGTCAAAAGTGTGTTAGGAAAATGTGTGCGTAGCCACGTGAATTGGTTACGTTTTGGAACCACACTTCTGACGTCATAGCAAAAAGAGGATTTTCAATATAGGAGCTAGAGTTATTCAATTGGGGAGTTAAGGCAGGAGAGCTGGAGTTAGTCTGCTAGTCAGTCAGAGAAAGAGTTGGAGTCAGTCCTTTGGAAGCGAAGGAAAGAACATTAAACTATGTAGATCCCGAATTTGAATTCCTGACGTCATCATTATTCGACCGATCCAATGAATAAAGAAACATCTTTGTGTTTTTGCAAAACTGTTGTCATGTGTCATCTTTCAACAACCAAAAGGTAATGTGTTAAACATCTTATTATGAACATTGCGTAACTCTCCTAAGACTATGTATCTCTCCTCCTCTCTATATGTGTTAGAAGAAATATAAGAACTGTGCATCTATCACTCTATCACCCTCAGCATCTCAAAACAGAAGTGTATATGTA
This sequence comes from Euprymna scolopes, assembly GCF_053919585.1. Lineage (NCBI taxonomy): Eukaryota > Metazoa > Mollusca > Cephalopoda > Sepiida > Sepiolidae > Euprymna > Euprymna scolopes. Next base: position 24,652,120 of record NC_136501.1, read on the forward strand.
TAAATGTCTCCCTCTCTCTCATCATTGTTGTATTCGTGTATTATATTGGCCCAATATTAACTCAGCGTCATCTTTTAATATGCACCCCTATGCAACAGTAGTATACTGCATCTATTTTGACATCTACGAAAACTAATTCGCCGACACCATAATATGAAAAACATCCCCCGAAAAAATAACAGACTCCCCTCCAAATTTTACAGATTTTTGGATTAAGTCGGTTACCTTTCTTTCACCATATTTCTTTGTTTTTATCAGAATGTAGAGTAAATTTAGATTCATCACTGACTTTCACGGTTTTAATTTTATCTTGAAACATTTTTATCCATCTTTTGCTTGGCTCAAGCCGATTTTCATGTGTCGGTGTTTTAATAAAATATATAAATCTCAGCTGTCTGTTTAAATGTATGTATGTATCTATATATTTATGCATGCATGTCTGCCTTAAACTTTCGACAGCGGCGGCAGATTTTCACGAAATTGAAATCGTTTTGAAGCTCAACCCCTCAGGCGACAACTATAGAAAAATTGGCTAAAAACATTCATTCTTTCGCCATCAACTCGGCACATTTCTACAGGGAGGGGTCGTTTTTTCCGGTATTTTCGAAGTCATCCCCTCTTTTCGATTGACTAGCCTTAAGTTAAACCTTCGCCATTTGCAGTTTGGCGATGGACGCAACAGCAAAAACGTAACATTTTTCCAGGTTCTTTTTCTCCTTCGCAGAACGGGTTCGAGCCTGCCTGCCTACTACCACTTTTCCTTTTTTTTTTTTTTTTTTTTACTCGACACACACCTCCAAATACCCGGACAACGCTGAGCACCCAGGCGCTAGTTCTATATATAGTAGAGCATAATATTTCTAGATACTTTGAAATACTTCCAAGACATTTCCAGGCCCTTTTTATGCCTATAATTTCACATTGATCAGAATTAATGTTTTCCCATTATGTTGCGTCGACCGCTGTTTAAATGTCGATGTCCAAAATTAAAAGGGCACAGAGAGATATGCGCAGCAACATTTCATTTTCATTTTAGACACACAGACTCACAGCATTTCACTTTTTTATTATCGTCTGCTATTGTTTATAAGCATACTAGTTGAAATATTTTCAACCTTTTTCACTGAGCTTTCTTTCTACAATGAAAACAAATATACATTGACTCTTATTAACAACTTTTAATGAAATATAATTGGTGTAATTGAACGGAGACGTGTTGATTACAATTTTCAGACCCGTGTAATTCACGGACCTTAATTATCAACTCTGACTTCTTTGATATCTCAGTTAATGCATGTCAAAAACCGATATTAAACGATTCCTTGTAATTTTTGTACACGTAGAGTTCGAGTGTATTTAATTCTTTCTTTTGAATACGTGGAAATCAGTAATGTAGTCTAATAAAAAAAAACTATTCATTGGATATATTATTACTATGATGTAGAATATATTCTGATTTTGTAACGTTTCTATTAAAAAAAACTATTAGTCTTTTTAACATAATTATTTTTAAATGTTTTTACTCAAAAAGAAAACATAACAATCGTATCCACTTCCGGTAACCTAATTTTTTCCGAGCACTGATCTTGTGTATTACCAAAATATATATAAATTTATTTTCTGTTAGAGGTGAGGCTCTTTTTAAAACTATACCTACCCCCAGTATTTCCTTTTAACTTTCTATTTTTAAGCAAATTATCGCGACCTCCAAGATGTGATCTTCTCATGTCGAACATTTTCTTGTTCTAAACTACCACTTGACATACTTGTTTTTAAACTAAATAAACGCTTTAAAATAAGTTGAACCACTAAAACTTACAAAGCTAGGGAGAAAATGAACACTTAAAAAATCATTTTATTTTTTCTAAAACAACAGTAAACATGTCAAAATATTAAAACAAATATTATGGAGTGTTTATTCCTCTTTAAATAATATCTCCTTGAAGAATGATTATAAAATGTGTTTACTCAACAATGAACCAGTTTTCCTACCTAGGAAAAATGCATGAGTTTTCAATGAACAAGTTATTTCATGGATGAGGTTTCCATGGACGAGTTTTCTGTGGACGAGTTTTCATGGACGAATTTTCCACGAACGAGTTTTTCGGGCACCATGTATATATATATGAGCAAACAATTAATAAAATATGTTAAAAAACACTTTGAAATGAGTTAAAAACATATTTAATCTGAAAAGGAAACACTAGATAAATGGATAGTCCTTAATATGGTGAAGTCCCTCTGCTTCACACATTTTTTGTTTTCAAGTAAGATCTTTGACTTACTTGTTGTTTCATCAAATACTTCTGCATACAAAATCCGATCCCGCATTTTGCTAATTCCTACCATCTGATGAGAAGGAAAGTATTTCTTCGAAACTCCGCGGATTAAGGACTATCCATTTATCTAGTGTTTCCTTTTCAAATTAAATGTTTTTAACTCATTTCAACGTGTTTTAACATGTTTTATTAACTGTTTGCTCATATTATAAGCTGTATTTCCTATTTGGTTTTATCGAGCTTTTACATCTGGCTGAGATTACTTTATAAATATTAATTCTTTAATATTTATAATATACTTTAATTTTACCATCTTGGATCATTTTGGTAAATTTAATTGTAATTTTAATTATATATATATATATATATATATATATATATATATATATATATACATATGCGTGTATGTGTGTTGCCTACATAAGCCCTGAAGTTAAGCGGCGATAAGGCTGAACAGCAATATAGGGCTCACTAAAAGAAAATTATTAATTTATTCTTCTAAGATTTAAAAGTAGTGTTTTTCGTAAAAATAATGAAAATATATAAATTTTTGCTAATCTGAAAGTTAATAAATATTATTAATATATTTAACGAATTTCACACCTCAAAACACAAAAGATGAAAAATTAAACAGATTCAGCATTCGAATTTTGAATCTTAAAACCTGATACGTGCGCTCTTGGTTTTTATTTATTTGTTTTTATTTACAATTCTCACCCTCTCCGCAATATGATATATTTTGCTCAGTTTCGGCTGATTATTTTAAGCATATTTGTACCCACAAATAAAGAAGTGGGGATGTGTAGTCAATACATACACACACACACACATACATATATATATATATATATATATATATATATATATATATATCGATTATAAAAATACGCATCATTATAAAGGTAGTTCTTCACTTTATATTCCGTAAAACTTTCATATTGATTGGATAATTATTTGATTTTTGGTAGATTTTTAAAGAGAGACTCCGTCAAAAAATATTACTCTCTCCTTCTATTTTGGCGGTGCCTAATTAAAATCCATTATTCTTGAGCAATTTTTCCCCTCGGAGAGTTAACAACCTGAATTTATCATATGAAAATCAGAATAATATATAACTTTTTCTACTATTTTTAATAGAATTTAAAATTTTTAATTTTCAAAAAGAAAATACAATTCACCGCCATTTTTTGTATCTATGGATGAACAATTACATTTTTTCTTAAAGCTTTATGAATCTTTTTTTTTGTTTTTTGTCTAAATAAGATTTAGGATAATTTGCTTTAAAATATGCAAAATATTCTGACTAAAGATTAAAAGTTAAGCACATTCAAAATTCGGATTTTCAACCGTAAAATCTGATAAATGTGCAGCTGGTTTTATTTTTTTGTTTGTTTGTTTGTTTTTGTTTGTTTATTTTTTTCGTTTGTTTGTTTTATCTACCTTCCCTTATAATATAATATATTTTTTTCGGTTTTGGCTGATTATTTTAAGCATATTTGTACCCACTAGTAAATAAGTGGAGATTTGTAGTAATATATATATATATATATATATATATATATATATATATATATATATATACATATATATATAGTGTTATAATGGAATAAATCCAGAGGAAATCCGGGTATGAGAGCTCAATGTGGTAAACAGAGCAATAAGATAAAAATTATAACACGGAAATTACATAATTGTCGATGCAATAATTTATTTCAACCTTATGGTATTTTCAAGCATCTAAATCAGACAATTACATTTTTGATACTGAAAAAGAAAAGAAAAGATCGGGCTTCGACCCTCAAAAAACCAAAGGTGGTGGTAGTAGCAATCCACTTAATACATTTATAGAGAGGGTGGTAGGGATTTAAAAAAATAAAAATTAAAATTAAAAATTAAAAATAACAAATAAAAATATTAGATTAGACACTTATAAGCGGCAGCTCGATGTAACCATAGATACACACACACACACACACACGCAACACATACACATACACCTACACCCACATACACACGCCTCTAAGATGTACGTTCTGACATGTAAATGTCTTGACACGCGTTTACTAACCTAGGAAGAAGGGGCGAAAGTATACGGATATATAGTGAAAGAAATAGAACAGCGCGTAATGGAAAAAAGAAGAAAAAAAGAGGAAGAAAAGAAGAGGATATAGTGATCTAATGTTAACTGTCATATTAGTCTAGAAACTCTGAGAAGCGTAAGGGAAATAAACTGGATGTTTGTACACGCGTCCTATAGTTAATTGAGTCATGGAAAGTAGGTCTATTAAAAGATAAATAAATCAATAAAAAAAATATAAATAAAAAATAAATAAATAAAAATAAGAAAATAAAAATAAAAAGAATATTATATATAAAGTTTTAAAACTATCTGTATGTTATTATGTAAAAATTAGTTAGAAATAAATATTATCTTATAATTCATTTAAATATTGTATTTGTAATATAATACTATGAATTTAAAAATTGAGTCTTATGTATTTAATATTTTATATATTTTCATGTAAATAATTTTATTGGTGATTATAGCGGTCGTTGTAATTAATATTTCAATTCTTAATTGATTAAGAAGTGGGAAATTGTAATATTGATCGCCCCCAATTCGATAGGACGTATCTAGTTTCGGTTAATATATACTTTTATTCACTCCGTACAACAAAATTATTCTCATGCACGCATAAGGAAATAAGTAAAATAATTATATTTTTGTGTTGATTTGTATCAAATCTAATAATATCTAGTTTTAGTATTTGGAAATACTAAATACTAAAACTAGATATTATTAGATTTGATACAAATCAACACAAAAATATAATTATTTTACTTATTTCTTTATGCGTGCATGAGAATAATTTTGTTGTACGGAGTGAATAAAAGTATATATTAACCGAAACTAGATACGTCCTATCGAATTGGGGGCGATCAATATTACAATTTCCCACTTCTTAATCAATTAAGAATTGAAATATTAATTACAACGACCGCTATAATCACCAATAAAATTATTTACATGAAAATATATAAAATATTAAATACATAAGACTCAATTTTTAAATTCATAGTATTATATTACAAATACAATATTTAAATGAATTATAAGATAATATTCATTTCTAACTAATTTTTACATAATAACATACAGATAGTTTTAAAACTTTATATATAATATTCTTTTTATTTTTATTTTCTTATTTTTATTTATTTATTTTTAATTTATTTTTTTTTATTGATTTATTTATCTTTTAATAGACCTACTTTCCATGACTCAATTAACTATAGGACGCGTGTACAAACATCCAGTTTATTTCCCTTACGCTTCTCAGAGTTTCTAGACTAATATGACAGTTAACATTAGATCACTATATCCTCTTCTTTTCTTCCTCTTTTTTTCTTCTTTTTTCCATTACGCGCTGTTCTATTTCTTTCACTATATATCCGTATACTTTCGCCCCTTCTTCCTAGGTTAGTAAACGCGTGTCAAGACATTTACATGTCAGAACGTACATCTTAGAGGCGTGTGTATGTGGGTGTAGGTGTATGTGTATGTGTTGCGTGTGTGTGTGTGTGTGTGTGTGTGTGTGTGTGTGTGTGTGTGTGTGTGTGTGTGTGTGTGTATCTATGGTTACATCGAGCTGCCGCTTATAAGTGTCTAATCTAATATTTTTATTTGTTATTTTTAATTTTTAATTTTTATTTTTATTTTTTTAAATCCCTACCACCCTCTCTATAAATGTATTAAGTGGATTGCTACTACCACCACCTTTGGTTTTTTGAGGGTCGAAGCCCGATCTTTTCTTTTCTTTTTCAGTATCAAAAATGTAATTGTCTGATTTAGATGCTTGAAAATACCATAAGGTTGAAATAAATTATTGCATCGACAATTATGTAATTTCCGTGTTATAATTTTTATATTATATATATATATATATATATATATATATATATATATATATATATATATATTTCATCAGTTTTGGTTTTGGTTTTGATTCAAATTGATGCACCCAAGTCATGTGGCTATTTTTGAAACTACAATTTTATAATTTATAACAATTGATAGAACATTAACTCTACAATAATATATACGAAATCTGCAATATTTAAAATATCATATTTAAGCGTTCTTTACGACAGAGCTACGCTGAGCGCCCCTGTTAGCTTAGATAAATTATTTTGCAGTTTTAACAAAAGAACTACAATAATATCAGAGTATCTCCATTTAGGCTGAACATCTACAGAATGCCAACATCAATATATTATATATAAATGAGTGTGGATTTTCCACAGGTCCCGCTAGTAATGTTTTATTACTATTGGCTTAGAATAAGCTTTCACACAGGTCATAAATGATCTCTCCTTGAAAACAACCTGTGGTGTTCTCTGGAAGCTGAGTGACAAGTATCCCTAGTTTTCAGTGCTCTCCACCTCTTCTGATAACATTTGCAAATGGATTTGCATTATCGCAACAGCCGCCTTCCATTGATGTCTCGCTAGCAGCGGCCACTGGTCTCCACTAGAATTTGAGTGGCAATAAGCCTCCCCAAGGTCCCAGTTCTCTTCGTACTTTTTCAGCGGAGATCTGATCAGTGCTCTCTCTCCTCGGTCTTTCCATCCTCCTTGGCCCTTCCCGGCTATTTGGCATCATTCTTTTGTAGGGGCGGTGATTGGATAAAGGGGATATGATCAGGGACGAGATGGTGGGATAGAGAATTCATAGATATGTATCTTCAATGTTTTTTGATTCCATGTAATGTTTCTTCATGTTTTGTCTCTGCAGCAGTTTGTCTGGCCCGCATATGTGACTCATGCGTATTAATCTCCGCATTCAAGGGTTTTCTTTAATGTTTCAGCTGTTTTCATTATTGTTATTCGTTGTATCTTTCCAGCCATCCCACTGATTCCAATTTCTCTCATTCTTTTTTCAAAGTTTTTCGGGATTGTTCCTAGTGCGCCTACTATTATAAGTACTATCTTGATTTTTTTATTATTATCAATATCCCTTTCAGTTCTTTGGCTAGCTCTGTGTATTTGTTCCGTTTCTCCTTTTCTTTGATATTTGTCCTGTGGTCAGCTGGAACAGCAAAGTCTACGATTTGGGAGGACCTTTAATGTATTTTTAAGACGTTCTCGTCACTCACGTAGTTAGTTCGCTGTCATTTTCGAGCTATGTCTCGAACACGTGCTTACACGTCTTCCCCCGACCAAATGTCCTTTTTGCCTCTGCTTTTTGTTCCCCATCTCTTCTTCCACTGTGACGTCACTTCACGCACCCGGCTTGGTCATTTGCACACGTTAGCTGTCATAAGGCTGATGCTTCTGCTAACAGCGCTAACGGCTCTGTTACAAGAAGAAGAACCCTTTAATTATTATCTTATAAAACCGAGTGTTTAGCGTTGAGTAATATTTTTTTCATCTTTGGTATGGATTTATTGAGGATTGAACCGTGGCTCCCCCAATCATTTCCAAACACTCTTACTATTATGCCAGATGGGCCAGTGAAATGTTGATGGCTTGTTTCTCCATAACTTCTACGCACAAAGATATGATATACAACTAATGTGTTGTTCATGCACACAGGTTGATGCCTATAAATCATTATTATTCTCTTGTTGCTTTTAAAATCGTTTCACACGTGAGTAATGTATGTATTTACGATCAAATCGCGCCAGAGATGAGAATGAAGACAGCCCCGAACGATAACATTGGTATAGAGTCCATTTACGAAGACTTCTCACAAATGCGACGATTCGAAGATTTATTGTGATTAGTCGTACTCTGAGAATCACGTCGAATAGAACAGTGCCCTTTTTCCAGAATGTCTATCGCATTGTTCACTGTGTCTTTCGTCCATGATTGCGAAATCTTGGTGGAATCGTTTACCATGGCCTCCCGGATGGCTTTCTGGGAAATGATCAAAGACAAAATACGTAGATAATGTGATGTGTGCGCATTTTGTAGCCAAATTGATGGGAAAAAGATCGAATTACTTTTATCACTTCGAAGATATCTCTCCGTAAATGTGGCAGAAAGAATCTGGTTGATTCGAACATTTCTAGGGGAGCCATGTTTCCGTCTCTAAATTCAACGATAACAGAGAAATGTTGCCATTTCTCACGTGTCTGTATCCATTTACCGCATCCATGTGACTTACAACTTTTTATTAGTAATCGCTTATTTATTTAACTCAAATATACAATAGCGCAAAGTATTAAAGTCAAACTTAAAAAAAATATTATTTAAAAACTAATTGAAAATGAAATTAAATAAGCCAGTATTCACTCTCCTTTCGTATTAAATACGACAATTTAATGATTTTTGTTGTTTTTTTTTGTTTTACAGCATATCAACCCTTTTCAGGTTATTTAATATCAAATTTTGTAGCTTTGGAAAAAAAAGTTTCCACGCTTCAAGTTATGTATATCTTAAAATATTTATTTATGGTTTTTATTGGTTGTGTTTTCTACGGCATATCAACCTTTTCAGGTTATTGAATGCTTAATGCCGGAATTTTGGAAAAAAAAAGATTTACCGTTGAAGTTGTCTCATATCTTCAAATATTAATTCATGGTATTTATTTGGTTGCGTTTTCTACGGCATACCAACCCTTTTCAGGTTATTGAATGCTGAATGCCGTCATTTCGGAACAAATGTTATCGTTCAAGTTGTCTCATATCTTCAAATATATATGGTATTTATTTGGTTGCGTTTTGTTTTGTTTGGTTTGGTTTTGTAAAAAATTTTGTTGCTTTTGTGTTTGCAGAACATGGTTGCGTTTTGCAAAGGAAAAGGAAAAAAAAACAATAACATTGTTTCTTCTATAAATGCTTGGAAGACACAAAGAAACAATAACATTATTTTACTTTTCTATTAATGTTTGGAAAACATGAAAACAAACAATAAAATTATTTCTTGTTATTAATGTTTGGTGTATTTTATGTAAAGAAGCCAATATCTTTAGGCGGTCTGATCTGGTTGCACCTGTTAATAGTCTTTAGTAGCTTAGATTACATAAGCCAACAGTTTGTGGTTCTTCAAAATCTGAAATGAATTTGGAAGTATTTAAACTGTCGATTTAAAGTAATTTCTGTATTTTTAAATACTTTTTTTTTACATAGGCATCACCACATTATCAAGGCCAAGAGGCCACTCAAGGATAAGGGTTAAAGAGTGTACAGTAGAAATTGGACAATATAGTAATCATTAGTAATGAAAATTTGGTAAATTTGATAACTTATATGGAACGGCTCATCAAGAACTTATTTACGTTAGACTTGAAGACAACCATATTGTAGTCAGCCAGAAAGCAGGAAAACGGAAGACAATTCCACAGGCGTGCAGTTCTAAGAAAGAAGCTTTGTTCATGGAATCTACGTTTAGGTTTAGGCACAGATAAAGAGTGGGGGGAATTATTGATAGTGTTTACAGCTAGACGAATGTTTCTTGTGAAAGTTTGGCGAGGGGGGACCATAGATTGGAGCTCAGTCGAACACTTTCCATGAAAATAACGATACCTCAGAGACAAACTCGCAACATCTCTTCTGTGTGATAGAGGTTGCAAGGAGGAGAAAAGGACATCTCCTACGAGGCTACGAAGTCTATTTAGAACTCTATCAAGGCAGGACTTAGCAAACCCTTATATATTAAAGATCGAATTTTTAGAATTAGAAGGTATTTACATTAAATAATTAGAAAACTACAAAAGAAATTAGGATTCAGAACAATTAGTTATAATAATATAAAAAAAATATTGATAACAGAATGAATGCATTATATTATTGGTCTTTAATAATAGTAGTTTAATTTGCTTTTGAGACCAAAGATGGCGGCCATTTCAATGTACATTTTTTGTTGATAAGAAAAATTCACATAATTTAAATTGCATTTAAATGAAGTGTTAGAGCTAGTTATGCATGCAAGTAAAACTAATCGCGGTTTCATCAGAAACAATCGAGCAACTTTCTTTATATTTGTCCGGCTTTTTCAAATTGACGAATAGAAAGTCAATTTTCACGTGAATTAAATTTTAAAGAAGTTACATATTATGCTATCTATTCTCTTAAACCGAAAATCTCCATACATATATATATGTGTGTGTGTGTGTGTGTGTGTGTGTGTGTGTGTGTGTGTGTGTGTGTGTGTGTGTGTGTGTAAAATACGATCGGTTATTAGAGAACGTGCAGTTGAGGAGTGTGTGACGTGTTTGTTTATAATATGTATGTATATGTGTGCATGGTTTCAGGAAGTTTGTATGTATGGGGGGTTATCTTGCTTCTTCCTGAAAACTATTCTGAGCACGATAAAGAAATCAAACCAAAGTACATGTTTTGTTCTTAAAAATAAAATTTAAATTAATTTAGACAACGTGCAGTAGTTTCTTGTTGCGAGTCACGCCGACTTCGCCATCGTTTGGTGGAGAATATGTTCATCGCATGCTTTCGTTGTAGCTGGTGAATGAAACTTTAAATTCGGGTTTTTTTGTTTAAATATGAATTGGATCGGCTCTCGACGCTAGGCGCAAAATGTTGTAACGTCTCTTTCTTTAAACACTACGGAGACATGTATTTTCTTTGGTTATGATTGGCTGTAAAAGCGTTGATGTAAAGATTCCATTGCATAAAACGTCGAGATGTTTTAAACATTTGCTTGATGCTTTTTACTGTACAACGTTCTGCATACACTATGGCAACGCTGAGCAGGAACAGTAAGTTTGTTAATAACTATACTAGCGGGACCTGTAGAAATTCCACAGGGGTCTCATTCATATGTAATATATTGATGTTGGCATTCTGTAGATGTTTAGTGTAAATGGAGACGTTGTGATATTAATGTAGTTCTTTTGTTAAAACTGCAAAAGTATTTATTTAAGCTAGCAAAGCCCGTTCGTAAAATACGCTTAAATACGATATTTTAATTCTTGTAGATTTCATATATATTATTATAGAGTAAATGTTCTATCGATTTTTATATGCTATAAAGTTTCGATTTCAAAAGTAAAAAAATATATCCATATGACTTGGATGCATTAGTTTGAATCGAAATAAAAACTTATGAAAAAATATATGTATATGCATATCTATATATAAAGTAGTAGCGTTCGTGTGTGTGTGTGTGTGTGTGTGTGTGTGTGTGTGTGTGTGTGTGTGTGTGTGTGTGTGTGTGTGTGTGTGTACAACTACCAATCACCAAAGAAATATAAAGGGCATATGTGTGTACACCTCTCCTGGTCAAGAAATATTAATGTCCTATTAGGATACTTCTGTCAAAGGAGACATTATATTGTATACGGACTTTCAATATATAGCATTCTTTAAACCACTTTTTCATTACTGAGTTACGGTCAATGATATATATATCACATTAAATGCAATCTATTTAAATAATTACCTCGATGACATTACTTATTCGACATAATAGCTTTGTTTCAAACTAACTAACTAACTAAAAATAAATTAATTATTTAGTTTATTTAAATTTCAAGTTATGTTTGATTTAATTTTTTTTACCTGAACTCTAAAACCGTTTTATTTTCAAACGAAAAACCAGAAAACCAAAATGGGAAATAACTGTGATAGCTTAATTGAAAAATTGTTTTAAACGGAGCACGTTATTAAATATTTCCTGTTTTTGTTTTCATTTCGAAATATTCTTCTAAGCTGAATTATTATTTTTATTTTAATTCGGAGGAAATTTATTTCACTTATTCTTAATTTTTAAGTAACCTTTTTTTATTTTTTAGAGAAACATAATTAAAACTAATGTCAGTCAGGACACATGTGAACAAAATCCATCATCCCCTGCTCTTTTTGTTTTTTGTTTATTAATTTAATCGGTGTTGCCCAGGATTTATTATAATAATTATACCACAACAGGTAATTGCCTGCGAAACAGATTTTCTTTATAATTTATTTAATATCTTAAATTAAAAATGGCCAATTTTTACGACATGACCCAGCGTCGTTTAACCCCTAGAAAAAATGGCCAATGTCAAGTTTCTTTCCAACTCCTAAAAAAACTCAAAAATGACGACTTTTAATGGTTTTCGATAGTGCTAAAAATATCACATTTAAATTTAGGGCAAATAAGTAGTTTTCATGATATGAAAAATTACTTTTTTTGAAAAAGTGAGAAATCACTTTCCTCTATAGATTTAACGTAAAATGGGCACCCACTTTCTAACCATTTAATAATTTCTTCATATAAAACAAATTTAACTGTAATATTCGTTTTCAGCACCACCAAAAACAGGCGCTGTTTTTTACTAAGAGATTCGTTTATTTTTCATCATTTAGGACGTAAATAATGCTGTCAGTAAGTTTACACGAGCGGTTTACAAAAATATATTTTTGTTTTTCATTTTTTTTTTTTTGAGGTGGGTATTCAATTATAGAATTTGTATAGATTTTACCAGGTGCTTCTGTAGTTTACTTAAACGCCTCCTAATGTAAACAGAATGTTTGTGAAATGTTAAAGTGCAGAGGCACAACCGAAAACCATTAAAAGTCGTCATTTTAAAGTTTTGGGGGGGAGTTGGAAATCAACTTGACATTGATCAAAAAAATTAATACCTGTTTTTTTTGTGTGTGGGGGGGGGGCTTAATACGTTTAAGCAGTCTTTATAAATAATATGGAAGGAGAAATTTTGAAAAAAAATTAACATTTTAGCGTGGGGAATAACTTTTCTATATAAATTTAACGTAAAATGAGAACCCACTTTTTGGCCACAAAGCATTCTCTAGCATTTTTTCAAGTTTGGCGATCGAGGGGGAGGGTATAAAACACAACAAATACAAATTTTTTAGTTTTTTGTCGTTGGAGGCGGGAATTACATTTGAAACATAAAATAACAATAAATTATATTAATTTTTATGAAACCATTATGTAATTTCACCTAACAATTTTATAAACAGAACGAACCCCAAAACATTAGAAATATAAAATACAAAAAATGTCATTAAATTGTTTTTGGAATTAATTTTTGGTAGATCTTTTTTTTTTTTCTTTTTCTTTTTTCGATTGCGCGGCATTCACTGCTATTTTTATTGAAACAAAGGTTCTAATGATTTATTTTTAATTATCTTTTCTTTGGGCGGTATTTCCAGTGCTCAATATCCGGAGAATAGTTTCTTCTCTTTGTAGCCCTTCTGCCGAAATATCTGGTGGATAGGGTATTACATATTTCTTTAGGGGGGGGCGATTATATTTACATGTTTTCATCCGTTCTTTTATTTTTGTCGTGGGGGTATCCACGTTGCCTGTGATGAAAATAATTAGTATACCGGTGTGTTTCAAACAGAACTTCATGTCAACCCAGGCAATGCTGGGTACCCATGCTAGTTTTATATAACATGAGTTCCTTCAGCCATAACCAAAACCGAAACCAAAACTTATGAAGGATTCTTGAAAAAAATTATCTATAAAAAATAGATGATTTAAGTGCTATCAGTTATAGTGGAAACCGAAATCAAAACTTATGAAGAATTCTTGTTAAAATTATTTATGACAAGAAATAGAAAAACATAACAATTAAATGACCCGGATGTAAGCGTGACACACAAAAGAACAGACACGCTATCGTACTAATATATAGATTATCTAAAAAAAACGAAAGGTTTTCTTAAATAAATAAACATTTTGTTATTATTGAATAACTAAATATGAAATTGAGCTTAACATATGTGTTGCGTTTTGATTTTGTGTCATACGTGCAAAAAACCAAGTCGCCGTTATCATTCCAAAACATTAAAAGTTTCAAACATTTCCCCATACTTTGGTAGCTGCTTATTTCTATGTACCTGTCCCAGCGTGATCCGTTGTAAACTGATGGCTCGCTGTCCTGAAATCAAAACTATTTATTAATATTTAGAAATCGACTTAGCCGATTAAAAACTGAGGAGGTATATTCAACTTTATCTTTCTTCCAAATTACCGACTAGATAATCACAGTCTAATCATATTTGGTCAACCCGCCTTGCTTCGTTGCAAAGCATTGTGTTCTTCCAAACAGACTCGCCTCTCACCCTCTCACTAAGAATCATGGGACGTTACATCAGTTTCTATTAATTTTCATAGTCTAACAATATTCACCTCCGTTCCTCACATAGACACCGGCTGATCTTTCATTTCTTGTTATTCTCAACACCCAGCTCTACCTATAAATTGAACACTGTTGAAGTAAATACTGAAAAATTACGCATAAAATTTTACCTTCCTATATTAATTGATATGATTAAATGAAGTATATATATATATATTATTTATTTATTTATTTATTATTTTTAAAAAAGTAATCTACGTACACGCGTGTTTCGAGGTCGTTACCTCTCGTCAGCGTAATTCAACTGTTTCTAGGGATCGAACCTCAGACCATGTTTACCACAGTCCGGTGCCTTAACCGTTGGGCCATAATCCCTAGATTAATTTTACTGTTTATTTTTATCGCTTATAAATTTAGATTTTGTTATTGTTGTTTTTCAAGCGATATATATCTATATATATATAGATAGATAGATGTTTATATTAATTTCTTTGATTAAATGAAGTTTATTTATTTATATATATATATATATATATATATATATATATATATATATATATATATATATATATAGTGGAGATGGTAATTAATAAAAACTGAGGAAAGTGCTCAATACTGTTGTAGAGCAAATATGCGTTTTATTTTTTATTACCGTATCTTTCTGTTAAGTTACATTATTGTTTCGGCTACACGGCCGTTTTTTTGGCCGTCTGTAGCGTCCTCAGACTTTTACAGAAATGTTCGCTATCTTGGGATGAAAAACAATGATGTAACTTAACAGAAAGATACGGTAATAAAAAATAAAACATATATATGCTAAATGAAAGAAAATTCACTATTCATAGTAAGCACTGTTGATATTATTTTTATTGGATTACAAACATTAAAATTTAACGTTTGAAAGATCAAACAAGTGCAGAATCTATTTCAATAAATGAACATATTTATTTATTAAAATTTAAAGAAACAAAAATCAGGGTTTTGTACGTGCCATTGCGATGGTAATTCTTGGCACGTCTTCAGATGTTAGTGTAGCATAAGGTTTAAATGCCCGATACAAAGTAAGGTGCCGGTCGATATATATATATATAGCTGTGTGTATATATATATATCTATAATATAAAGCTGACCGTCTGTCGGTGGTTTATCAAAAGTGTGGGGTCTGCGTTCGCGCCTGGTCCACAAAGTATGAAAATAAAAAATTTAAAAATTTAAAAGAAAACGTTTACAAGATTTTTTGATATAGATGTACATAAGAATACTTTGATAAGTATGTTTTAACTTAAATAGAAATGGTATAATAAAATTGTGGGGGCTGCATATCAGGGAGATAAATATAAACAGAGGCTGAATATGTGTTTCCTTTGATTAGAATTAAAACCGACGATGCCTATTTCGTTCCGATCTTCGGTGACATCACGCACACACACACACACACACACACACACACACATATATATATATATATATATATACATATATATATATATATATATATATATATATATATATATATATAGAGAGAGAGAGAGAGAGAGAGAGAGAGAGAGATAGGGTGGGAGTGAGAGAAATAGATAGATTGATATGTGTGTGTTTAACTTAGTTTTCTATCATAGGAATAAGAGTCATTTTGAAATGATATCATATAAAATGTTTGTATAAATGTAATAACTAAATAAATTAATTAAAATAAACGGGAGATGCTGCAGTTACACGGTACCTCTGAACAAGCAGCTACTGCGATGCCAAGTATTTCTTGGCTGTCCAAACAAATTTGCAATATCAATCGTAAATTTAAATGATTTTTTTGTATATAAATCCCCGATTATTTTAGTATTGTATTTAACTTCTTAAGAAATTAATTTTGACAGACAGCGGATTTTGAGTGGAAAATATTGCGATATTGCCAGATTTACTTTTATTTGGGAAATCTGGGCAGACATATGGGACGCATGGCACCAAACAGTCAGAGAGAAACGATTTGTAATCATCAAAGTCAAATGATGGTAAGATGAGTCGCTTGGGAATATTCCAACAGAAATATTTAACAAATCATGTAGTTTGGGCACACATAAATAGATATAAAGAAAGACTTGCATTGTCTTAAAAGAAAACGGATACCGCTTTATAAGTGTGCCTGTGTGGGAAGTATCGTGGAGCAAAGTTTGCGCAATCACAAACCGCATCTGTGCTTAACAGCCATTTCTTAAGCTCAGCAGAAAGGCGATATCTACGGCAATTGGAAATAACTGTGGGAAAATTAGAGAAAGGGAGATGTTTTATTTTTTTTCCTTCTCCTAGAGTAGTTGCGCAATAGCGTAGGTCGATTTTAGACTATTTTGGGGGGGAAATTCTAAAATTTTGCAACAGAGAAATTTGCACAAACATATGAAGAGTACGAATATAAAACCTAGGTTTCTTACATCAGCTGTTAGATAAGAAGTTTATTTTAAAATTGTCTACTTTGATATACGGAAAAATCTTTGCCTTTTAAAGATTTATGTATGAAATCATTTAGTATTTTGCAAGTTAAGTCCTTAAGTCATTGTGTTTATTTTATTAAATGAATTATAGAATTACTGATATGCTAAATATTACAAAATTTATACTCCCCTCAATAAAATTTCTGAAACGCTACATTTTATTATTTATAGCGATAAAAAGTTTACTATTATAGCTATAAAAAATTTTTTTTACTATTTATAGCTATAAAAATTTTACTATTTATATCTATAAAAAGAATGGAATTCTTCTGTTATCAATGAAAAGTTTTAATTCTTTTTGGAAACAGTTTTAACATAAAATACTGCACATATTGTTTACTATTAGTTAATTCTCTATGTTTCTGCAAAAATACTAAACAATTTCAAAGTAGAAAATATAACTGTTTTGCTCTATCATGTAAAGATTATCTCTATTTGCCAAAGAAAAATGGTCTCATTTCACAGCATACAACTTTAGCAAGTATATGTCTATGTCTTGCTTAAAGTTCTTAGACTGATTGGTAATCTTCAGATGTTAATTTTTAGACACTTTCCACACTTTGTGAATGTGCAGGCAAATCCGGTAGCTCTTACTTTCTGCCATTTGTCAATAATTCCAGAAGTTCATAATCAGAAAATCCTTTAGTACATGCCGGCTCCAAAATTCCACTTTGGGAAAGGTCTATGAAATGTGTGCAATATGAAGCTTTAAATGGCAAATATACCCGGTAAACCAAGCACAAGCTAAAATTTAATCTCGAAAATTTTTTAAGCATTTTTTCACTGGTTCCCCACTCCTGAAAAATAAAAGGATAATCAATTTATTTAATTGACTTGAACAAATGAATAGTTGACATTGAACTTCGTGCAGTTCTATTAATGGATTTAAATAACGCCTTAAAAAGAAGCTCATTCTGATGTAGTGAACAACTAATGGTATGCATTTTCCTATTTAGTTTATTCTCTAAAAATAAAAACTTGCACCAAAATTTGATGAAGCATCATCTGTGATTAGTTCAATTGCATAACGAGGAATTGAACTGAAAATACACTTAGAGTCTTGTTCTAGCTCCAAATTTTCATCAGTTTCATCGATATGTTCTGGTTGTGGAAGACTGATATTTTGGTCATGAGATCTTGAAGCAATGTGAGGTGAATCATCTTACTAATTTTATTTATTGCGGACTATTATCCTCATCTTTTCTTAGTTGTTCCACAACGTTTCGACCAACTATTCCTCTGGCCTACGTCAGGTGGTAACCGCGACGGATAGGAACTCTAAATCTCCTGACTGCATTCACTGCCTTCCGTAGTTGTGGTCATCTCACCACGTCTTTGAACAAGTATGCCTCTGGCCGGTTTTGTGTAGGATTGAAACCGCTATCATCAGACAATTCTCACCTGGAACCGTAGAGATTCAATGTCTCTATCAACTGCGCTACGGGCCCCAAAGGGCGATCAAGTTTGAATTTTTTTTTTGTCTTATAAATTCATTTTTATTTATTATCTGATCTTCCATGATCGGGTCCGTACCGAATGGTATATATAATTTAATTGGAATTCATTATTGAGATGAGTATTATTTATTAATTTTATTTATTGCGGACAATTATCCTAATCTTTTCTTAGTTGTTCCACGGTGTTTCGGGCAACTATTCCTCTGGTTTCGTCAGTTAATAACCGCGACGGATAGGAACTCTGGATCTACTGACTGCATTCACTGCAATTACTGCCTTCCGTAGTTGTTGTCGTCTCACCACGTTTTGGCCAAGTAAGCCTCTAGCCGGCTTTGGGTAGGATTGAAACCTAGATGAATAGTATAATACTCATCTCAATGAATTCCAATTAAATAATATCAATCATTTTACCTTTCTCATAACACAATTAACTTTTTTAGATTTTGCCACGGCAGCTTTCTTGATAGGTCCAAGTTGAAAATGGTTTTTAGGTGATACTTTATTCCTTTGGTCCTTCAAATATTCTCGTTCTTCCAAAGGAACCTGAAGTGTAAAATTTGACAAATGTTAATTCTAATCTACTCTCATGTAATTTCACATGAAAATGTAAGTTGTTTCTTTTCAAATTGGTTCACATAAAATACAAATATAGAAATTCATTAAATTTAAGATGTATATGATATTGACATTTAAAAAAGAAAAATAAACAACAAAAAATTAAAAAATCTAAAAGTAAACTTCTAGTACAGACTATGTTTCTTTTTTTTACGTAGGATTCACCACTTATCAAGGCCTGGAGGCCACTTGAGGATGAGGGTTATAGAGTGTACAGTAGTCAATGAGATAATATTGTAGGAATCGTTAGTAATGGAAATTTGGTAAATGGGATTGCTTAAGGGAGCGGTTCATCAAGAATTTCTTTATGTTGGACTTAAAGACAATCAAGTTGTAGTCAACTAGGAAGCAGCCAATCGGAAGCGAGTTCCATACGCGTGCACTTCTAAGAAAGAAGCTTTGTTTACTGAATCTACGTTTTGATTTAAGCACAGATAAAGAGTGGGGAAAATTATTGACAGTGGTTTCAGTTAGACGGGTGTTTTTTCGGGAAAGATTGGCGAGGGGGCCAGAGATTGGAGCTTAGACGAGCACTTGCCATGGAAATAACGATAAATCAAAGGCTCTCAACGTCTCTTCTGTGGGAAAGAGGCTGCAAGGAAGAGAAAAGGGCGTGTACTTCCTCTAACCATTTTTTCTGCATTTGACATTTTTGTCGCAACAACATGCAATTGGCAATTCATACGAACAAGATTAAATGCTGAACAATTTATCAAGTTTTTGGAGAAAATCTTTTTGTTAACTGTAGATAATGACTTTCTGTTTATTTGCTTAACTTAATAAAAGCACGTGTTCTACAATTTATGCACAATTCACGATTCATTTAATAGCGGCAAACGTGGATTAACTGCTTTCCAAATTTCTATAATATCATTTGCCATTAATTGCGATAGAGCAAATGTATTTAAAGATGGACGAGAATTCTCCATATAATAGTTATATTTAATAACTTTACGGAAAGTAGAGGGTTCTGTTGTATTTAATGGAGAAGAAGGACCCGCAAATTTTGTCGCATTATTACTGCGTGTAGAAACAGTTTGTTACCAACCTATTTTTTGAAAAATATCTACAAAAAATATATTTTATTATATTGTAAGAAATTAAATAAAGCAAATTACGAATTAAAAATGAAAGTAGTAAAAATAGGCAAATATGAAAAAAGGTACTTATACACTTATTGTATGTATTGTGATTATTTAGAAATCCATTTCGAACGTAGAGAGGAGAGAGTGTTTCATAACTATTCTGTACTTTCACCTAACAATTCAATAAAAAGGTATAATAAAACTTGAATTTAACTTGAAAATACTACTTAAAAATATCATGGTACAGTAAGTGCATAAGCACCAAGAAGAAAAATACTTATATATAAATAATATGTTACCATGCTATTTTTAATAGTATTTTAAAGTTTTCTGATATGTTTCTTTTAATTAAATTGTTAGGTGAAAGTACAGAATAGTTATACTCATTCTCTCCTCTCCATGTAAATAATGAGCTTTTAAATAATAATGTTATTATTCCAGCACGATACTGTAAGCGCATAAGTACTGAAAAAAATACTGGTTTTACTTACCTCACAGGATAAAAACACAAGTCAAATCATTCACACAGAAATAGTTTGCGAAGAAAAAAAAAGTCTTTTATAATATAAATCTCTCCTGTCTGTTTAAATATATGTACGTATGTATGTATGCATGCATGTATGTATGTATGTATGTATGTATGTATGTATGTGTATTGTGTCAGGTCATGTAATATGCTACTGGTACCATGTAACCCAGTACTACCTGCCTCATGGTCGGGTCACCGGCGACTAAACTGGTTCCCCCACCAGAATTGTTTGGTGAGGAGGCCGGCTAGTCTCCCTGGAGGATTAAAAACAAGACCTTCCAAAGGGCGAATGAACTCTTTTTCTGGGTCAACGGCCAACTAGCACCGTGTATATTTGTGTGTGTGTGTATGTGTATTGGGGTGGAGAGGGCTCCCGTAAGCCGTGGTGAAGGCAACCTTTCTAGGAGAAGCAAATCTCTGATTTAAAAAACCATAAAGCGGGAGACCAGTACCTGCATTAAGATGGTCTGCAGTTTAATTTGTTGCTGGCTATCTTGCTCTTGCTTGTTGCTGGATCTCAACATTTTGAACCGAGAGAGAGACTTAGCTGTCGTACAAAGCTAAGACTCTGTAACATCATCTTTGTATAGATACTCTCTCAGATATTTGGGCTCATGGATTTTAAATGTCTGAGGGAGTGGCACTCATCTGACAAGACGTTGCAATCATCATGTATGCATGTATGTATGCATGTATGTATGTATGTATGCATGTATGTATGTATGCATGTATGTATGTATGCATGTCTAAAACCTTCAACAGAGGTGACGGATTTTCACGAGTTTTGAAGCCCAACCCTCCGGACGATAAATATCGAAAAATTGGCTAAAAACATAAATTCCCTCACCCTCAACTGGGCACTTTTTCTTCAGGGAAGGGGTCGCTTTTTTGCCGACATTTTCGAAAGTCATCCCTTTTTTCGATTTTTCAATTGACTTACCTTCATTAAAACCTTCGCCACTTCCGTTTACCAATGGACGCAACGGCAAAGATGTCACTTTTTTATTTATTTTTATTTTTTATTTTTTTACATGTTCTTCTTCTCCTTCGCGGTACGGGTTTGAGCCTGCCTGCCTAATACCATTTTTTTTTTTGCTCAATACATACCTCCAAACACTCGGGCAACGCCGGGCACCCAGGCTAATTAAAAATAAAGAATGGTTTAATATCACAAATATATGAAGATATTCCGTTTTTTTTTCTTAGCTTAAGTTTGTTGCGACATAAAATGCGAAAGATTTAATTATTTTCATATTTGTAATAAATAAGCTCTGGTTAAAACTCGTACAGAGAATGTAAACAAAATCGATAAGGTGTCGGTGTTGATATAAAAAATTACCGGGTAAAAAGAAGCCCCGATTTAGTAGTTGTTTAATTTATTTTAAATGAAATATTTTGCGGTGTTTCCTTTTTTTATCGATGCTCATTTAGTTTTCTGAAAATAATATAGATATAACAAACAAACGAAAAATTTATTGATTATATTTTATTCATATTTTTTCTACAAAAAACAGCGCTAATATGACAGGGTAATTTTTTAATTAACATGAAGTTAGCATATAAAATTTTTTCGATGCTTTAATTCATTTGCTCAAAAAACGATCAAATTTTGGAAAAAAAATGTACATTACTATTATTATTTAGGTTATTTAAGAACTTTCTCTGCATAGACATGGTCATAATTTCAAAATCAACCTACCCTATCGTACAATTATGCGCTTGTGAGCCTACTATTTACTGCATAGCTGAATTGAGGATATATGTATTCATGCCTTTATATGGAACTAAAAAGGGGGGGGGGAACCCGGATTTGTCCGGTCGTAAAATAGGCTTAAATATATTTTAATTTGTCAAGATTTCGTATATATTATTATAGTTTGTTCAGATTCGTATATATTATTATAATTTGTTCAGATTTGTATATATTATACGTATATATTATTATAATTTGTCCAGATTTGTATATATTATTATAATTTGTTCAGATTTCGTATATATTGTTATAATTTGTTCAGATTTGTATATATTATTATAATTTGTTCAGATTTCGTATATATTATTATAATTTGTTCAGATTTGTATATATTGTTATAATTTGTTCAGATTTGTATATATTATTCGTATATATTATTATAATTTGTCCAGATTTGTATATATTGTTATAATTTGTTCAGATTCGTATATATTATTATAATTTGTTCAGATTCGTATATATTGTTATAATTTGTCCAGATTTGTATATATTATTATAATTTGTTCAGATTTGTATATATTATTATAATTTGTTCAGATTTCGTATATATTATTATAATTTGTTCAGATTTGTATATATTATTATAATTTGTTCAGATTTCGTATATATTGTTATAATTTGTTCAGATTTGTATATATTGTTATAATTTGTTCAGATTCGTATATATTATTATAATTTGTTCAGATTCGTATATATTGTTATAATTTGTCCAGATTTGTATATATTATTATAATTTGTTCAGATTTGTATATATTATTATAATTTGTTCAGATTTCGTATATATTGTTATAATTTGTTCAGATTTGTATATATTATTATAATTTGTTCAGATTCGTATATATTATTATAATTTGTTCAGATTTCGTATATATTGTTATAATTTGTTCAGATTTGTATATATTATTATAATTTGTTCAGATTCGTATATATTATTATAATTTGTCCAGATTTGTATATATTATTATAATTTGTTCAGATTTGTATATATTATTATAATTTGTTCAGATTTCGTATATATTGTTATAATTTGTTCAGATTTGTATATATTATTATAATTTGTTCAGATTCGTATATATTATTATAATTTGTTCAGATTCGTATATATTGTTACAATTTGTTCAGATTTGTATATATTATTATAATTTGTTCAGATTTGTATATATTATTATAATTTGTCCAGATTCGTATATATTATTATAATTTATTCAGATTTGTATATATTATTATAATTTGTTCAGATTCGTATATATTATTATAATTTATTCAGATTTGTATATATTATTATAATTTGTTCAGATTTGTATATATTGTTATAATTTAAGATTTGTATATATTATTATAATTTGTTCAGATTTCGTATATATTATTATAATTTATTCAGATTTGTATATATTATTATAATTTGTTCAGATTCGTATATATTATTATAATTTGTCCAGATTTGTATATATTATTATAATTTGTTCAGATTTGTATATATTATTATAATTTGTTCAGATTTGTATATATTATTATAATTTGTTCAGATTTGTATATATTATTATAATTTGTCCAGATTCGTATATATTATTATAATTTATTCAGATTTGTATATATTATTATAATTTGTTCAGATTCGTATATATTATTATAATTTGTCCAGATTTGTATATATTATTATAATTTGTCCAGATTTGTATATATTATTATAATTTGTCCAGATTTGTATATATTATTATAATTTGTTCAGATTCGTATATATTATTATAATTTGTTCAGATTTGTATATATTATTATAATTTGTTCAGATTTGTATATATTATTATAATTTGTCCAGATTCGTATATATTATTATAATTTATTCAGATTTGTATATATTATTATAATTTGTCCAGATTTGTATATATTATTATAATTTGTTCAGATTTGTATATATTGTTATAATTTGTTCAGATTTGTATATATTATTATAATTTAAGATTTGTATATATAATTATAATTTTTTCAGATTTGTATATACTATTATAATTTGTTCAGATTTGTATATATTATTATAATTTGTCCAGATTTCGTATATATTATTATAATTTGTTCAGATTTTTATATATTATTATAATTTAAGATTTGTATATATTATTATAATTTGTTCAGATTTGTATATATTTTTATAATTTGTTAAGATTTGTATATATTGTTATAATTTGCTCAGATTGTTATATATTGTTATAATTTATTAAGATTTGTATATATTATTATAATTTGTCCAGATTCGTATATATTATTATAATTTGTTCCGATTTGTATATACTATTATAATTTGTCCAGATTTGTATGTATTATTATAATTTGTTCAGATTTGTATATATTATTATAATATTTTCAGATTTGTATATATTATTATAATTTGTTCAGATTTGTGTATATTGTTATAATTTATTAAGATTTGTATGTACTATTAAAATTTGTTATGATTTGAATATATTGTCATAATTTGTCCAGATGTCGTATATATTATTATAATATGTTAAGATTTGTATATATTATTATAATTTGTTCAGATTTCGTATATATTATTATAATTTGTTCAGATTTCGTCTTATATTATTACAATTTGTTTAGATTTGTATATATTATTATAATTTGTCCAGATATCGTATATATTATTATAATTTGTCCAGATGTCGTATATATTATTATAATTTGTTCAGATTTGTATATATTATTATAATTTGTTCAGATTTGTATATATTATTATAATTTGTTCAGATGTCGTAGATATTATTATAATTTGTTCAGATTTCGTATATATTATTATAATTAGTTCAGATTTGTATATATTGTTATAATTTGTTCAGATTTGTATATATTGTTATAATTTATTCAGATTTGTATATATTATTATAATTTGTCCAGATTTCGTATATATTATTATTATTTGTTAAGATTTCGTATATATTATTATAATTTGTCCAGATTTCTTATATATTATTATAATTTTTCCAGATTTTTATATATTATTATAATTTGTTCAGATTTGTATATATTATTATAATTTGTTCATATTTGTATATATTATTATAATTTGTCCAAATTTCTTATATATTATTATAATTTGTTAAGATTTTTATATATTATTATAATTTGTTCAGATTTGTATATATTATTATAATTTGTTCAGATTTGTATATATTGTTATAATTTATTAAGATTTGTATATATTATTATAATTTGTCCAGATTTCTTATATATTATTATAATTTGTTCAGATTTGTATATATTATTATAATTTGTTCAGATTTGTATATATTATTATAATTTGGTCAGATTTGTATATATTGTTTTAATTTGTTCTGATTTGTATATATTATCATAATTTGTTAAGATTTGTATATTTTATTATAATTTGTTCAGATTTGTATATATTGTTATAATTTGTTCAAATTTGCATATATTATTATAATTTGTTCAGATTTGTATATATTATTATAATTTGGTCAGATTTGTATATATTGTTTTAATTTGTTCTGATTTGTACATATTATCATAATTTGTTAAGATTTGTATATTTTATTATAATTTGTTCAGATTTGTATATATTATTATAATTTGTCCAAATTTCGTATATATTATTATAATTTGTTAAGATTTGTATATATTATTATAATTTGTTCAGATTTGTATATATTATTATAATTTGGTCAGATTTGTATATATTATTATAATTTGTTAAGATTTCGTATATATTATTATAATTTCTCTAGATTTGTATATATTATTATAATTTGTCCAGATTTGTATATATAATTATAATTTTTTCAGATTTCGTATATATTATTATAATTTGTTCAGATTCCTATATATTATATAGTCGTGATTTCAAAAGTAAAAAAAAGTATTTTGGCACCCTCAGCTAAAATCCAGACCGAAAGTAAAATTGTAGCATTTAAAACTCGTGGCGTTACCATATCACCAACTTGACACGCATATGAACAGATTAAAAATAAACTATGATGGATGTACAAAATGTATAACAATTTTTTCAATGTTGACCCATTTTTACCCTTTAAAACCTTAAATTTGAGCCCGTTAAAACCCCCTTAAAATAACGACCCATAAAAATATAATCATTTGAGGCCCCTAGTGCTGCCTTGCGACTTTTAGTTTCGGAGGAGATAGAGTTTGAAAATATGAAGACAGACAGACAGACATAGTCAGTTTTATAAATTAGATTGTGAAAATAATGCAGTAATCTGAACGAAGTTGGAACCAAACAGGTCACAACCAGCTCATCTATTTAAGTAAAAAGTAAAGTCGACGACGACCTGAGGACTTCCATTTCATTAACTACTACACTGAGATGTAAGAGAGGGCGCCATTTTTTATAGGGTTACTCCATTTTTGGTATATCTTGACCGAGAATTGAAACCTGGTCTTCTGGCCTATTAGTGAACATTCTTACTATTACGCCATTTCAACACATATAGATATATTGGCAAGCTATTAAAAATAACATGTGCCTACTCAGTGTTTAACCATGCCATCTGTTGATTTAAATAGGTTTTTATAGGATTTAAATATAGAAATTGTATTAATATAGTTTCCTTTGCTCCTTTGATTATTAATTGAACCAAATAGTTATAAATAAAACGAATTAATCATTTCTCTCCGATAGGCTCATAAGAGTAGTGGTCGATGGAAAAAAATCAGAGGTCTGCAGTATTAATGCTGGAGTCCCTCAAGGCTCAATCCTAGGCCCAACTCTCTTCCTGATCTATATCAATGATCTCCTAAAACACATACTTAAATCATTCGTTGACATCTATGCTGATGACACGACCATCTACGGCAACACAACAAAGGCTGTAAATGACAAAGTGCTCTCTGATTCTCTCTCCTCTGATCTCGAGCGCGTGGTTCAGTGGGGGAAGGCGTGGCTGGTTACCTGTAATGCATCTAAAACCAAACTCCTATCTTTACATCATCAACGCTATGATCCCCATCTGGCATCAATTGAAATGGACGGCTCTCGTCTAGAAAAAGACCCATGTTTTGACAAGCTTCTGGGTTTGTCCTTTACTCCTGATCTGAAATGGAACACGTACATCAAGTCTGTTGCCAAGGTCGCTGGAAAGATGGTGGGATCCTTCTACCGATCCAGAAGATATCTCACTACTGATGCAATTCTCTATCTATATAAAAGCTAAGTACGTCCAAGGATGGAATACTGTTGCCATATCTGGACAGGAGCTGCTAAAAACAGCCTATCCTGCCTTGACAGAGTACAAAATAGACTTCGTAGCTTAGTGGGGGATGCCCTTTTCTCTACCCTGCAACCTCTCTCCCACAGAACAGACGTTGCGAGCCTATCCTTGTTTTATCGTTATTTCCATGGCAGGTGCTCGCCTGAACACCAATCTCTGGTCCCCCCTCACCAATCCTTCACGAAAAACACCCGTCTAGCTGAATCCACTGTGAAAATTTTCCCCTACTCTTTATCTGTGCCTAAATCAAAACGTAGATTCCATGAACAAAGCTTCTTTCTTAGAACTGCACGCCTGTGGAACTCTGTTCCGTCTGCCTGCTTCCCACTTGACTACAACTTGGAAGTCCAACGTTAACAAATTCCTAATGAACCGCCCTCTTAAGTAAATACTTCTTTAAATTTCCACACTAACGTAGTGTACTTGCAATAACCCTTATCCTTGAGTGGCTTCCGGGCCTTGATAAGTGCTGACCACCGTGTAAAACAAAAAAATTATTTTTTAAGGTAATTTGTCTTTAAACTTTATCAAATTATATTTTAGTACGGTAGGATATGTTTAACATTTTAAAACCAGAAACGATTTTCTGTTCGGCAATTTAAATGGTTTCAAATTCCTTTCAAATTTCGAAATTCAAAGTAATTTATCATTTTGATTAATAACTAAAGATTTTAATGACTGATTTCTTAAAAAAAAATTTCTCTGAATTATCTTGAATAATTAAAAAAAAAGGATTCTTACAAATTCGTCTAATTTTATTATATTAAATTGTTAATTTATAGAAATATCAGATTACTAGAAAATAATATCTCTACTCATATATAAGATACAATTTGGCTGTGTGTGTGTGTGTGTGTGCGAGTTCGTTCCCTATGGTTTCCGAAACGACTGGTCCGATTTTTTTTTTAATTCGCACAAATTTAATTGACGCGTGTTGGGGTGCTTTTAGATAGGTACTAGAATGTATCGAAACTCAATAATCGAAAAATCGATTAAAAAACCAAGTCCGATTTTGCCCAAAGTTAACATCTTACACAACCTAACATCACAATTGTATTCGAGAAGTTTTATCATCGCACAAGCAGAAAAAAAACCCTCACTATAAAATCAGCGTTGTTTTTTTGTTTGTTTTTTGATAAAGCAGGAACGCATTCAAAATGAATATTTTTAACCAGTATGTTAGACTTTTGTATTTTAAACTATAATGCTAGTTATCATGTAAACATAATTTTATAAAATCGACAGTATGTTCTTTACTAAAACAGGGGCGCGTTCGAAATAAATGCTTCTGTTTTAGAGCACAATTAAACCATGATACTTGACTTTTGCATTTTAAACTTTAATTTAAGCCCTTATTTAAACTTTAATTTAAGGCATTATGAGAATAATTTTATAACATCAAAAGTAAGTTCTCTACAGTGTAATGTATATTACAATGTCTTCTGAACAAAGTGACAGTAGGGAGGCATGTAAAGGACCTCAATCTATTGGATTGAAATATGGAAGGTTTCACCGATTTCGATGACAAATAAAGCTGCTCTTTAATAAAGTAAGAGCTGCTGGAACATTTGTTGATCGTCATTAAACTATGGGCAACGTTAGGTCTCCCCCCGCTTATAAAATATAAAGAGAAATTACACCCAGATACTCGTGAAGTTTTCTTAAAATTTGATTAATGTAGAAATTTTAAACTCATTATGATCCTCTACGAATCTGCATCTTTTGTTTATTTTTGACTTTTCATTCTGTAAAGGCTGTTGCTCCAATAACTCAGTGCCGACAGAGAGCGTTGACGGTGTTCGAGTGGTTAAAAACACTGACTGACGATCTGATTGATCCCAGTTCCTTCCATAGAAATTACTGGTGCTACCAGATTAGGCTGTCTGGAGATATTTGCTTTCTGAGACAAAATGCACCTAACATCGATGCTTTTTGTTTTTCTACTTCCTTTTGTAAAAATTAATTATGTTCTGCAAAACCAAAACCGCAACCCACATTTTCTCACTTTTCCTTCTTCCTATTTCCCCTTTCTCTTTCTATCTCCCCCACTTCCTGACTGATTTCCTAAAAATATATCAAACCTTAATACTGTTACTCTTGTCCATCTCCCATTGCAAAACTCATTCATGTCCTG
The DNA here is from genome assembly GCF_053919585.1 of Euprymna scolopes. Lineage (NCBI taxonomy): Eukaryota > Metazoa > Mollusca > Cephalopoda > Sepiida > Sepiolidae > Euprymna > Euprymna scolopes. The sequence continues at coordinate 24,681,747 of NC_136501.1, forward strand.
CAGAGCAGGGAACAAGAACGATAAAACACACTATAAAACAACCAAACCAAACAATACAAACTAGTGATTGAAGATACGAAGAGCTTGAAGAATAAAAACCTTCTACAATATAACTGGAATCAACATGAATACTATTTCCAAAATAACTGAATTCGGCATTAAATAACCTGAAAAGTGTTGATATGTCGTAAAACAACCAAACCAAACCAAACCAAACCAAACCCTAAAAATAACATTCACTTAGGATGTTGGCAACCTTTTCGTTGTCCCTCTCGTAAATACCAGATTGCTTTCTAGAAAGAATATCGGGGAAACCAATGCCAAAAATAGAATCTTCAGATTCGTACGATGATGATGATGATGATGATGATGATGACGACGCCGACGATGATGAGGACGACGACGACGACGACGACGAAGATTATGATGATGATGATGATGATGATGATGAGTATGATGAGTATGACTACGATGATGATGATGATGATGATGATGATGAATACCGACAAAAGTCGTAGAAATTTTATTATCACTTTTGCTCTTTATAACTGTCCTGAAGTTTTATGTGATCTGCATCGAATAATGCACTCTCCAACATCGTTAGCGAAGCCTTTAATTGCCTTCCAATTATAGTTGATGTGCTTTCCAGTTTTTCAGCGTGTGGTATGTTCCAATAACTGAAAAGAAGCCTTGGTAGAAAAACTTCGATTTGTTTTTTGTTTTTTTTTTCGGTTGAGAACGTGTTTTTAGTTCCATTTTACGGCATGTACCATTCATTCTGACAACCTATTCGATAGAGGTTGAGATAAAGTAATCCTATATGATTATTTTTTCCTAACCAGCAATGAAGATATTCACCTGAAAACTTTGTCGTATTGCCGGATACCTTTCTTTTATTTATTTCTGAGATGCCATCCCTCGAAAATATAACCCGTAGAATCTGTTTCATTGTAGAACTTCTCTTATCTTATATACGGATTATTTGAGGCCAGCTTGAAAAAAAAAAGAACCTACGAATATTAATAAAAGTCTAACATCAGAAATATACACACGATCAACATGAACCCGGATCCATGACTCCACTTCTCTGGACCAAGAATGCAAATTAGTCTGTGCAGCATGTCTTCATTCTTTATATCTTTTGAGGCTTTTTGTATATTCTATGATCCACGACTTAACGCTTTTAAGGTTGTTATCTCTTCCTTTGTGTGACCGTTACTCCACAGTTTATATTTCTATCATTAATTTTCTTTATGTTACTGTTGGGAATTATCAGATCACAATTACAAAATATTCCATTTTCTATCAGTAATATGCGCTTCATTTTTTTGTCAGATCTTTCTGGCCTAAGTTAGTTCCTTGTACTTTAGATGTTATCATACTTATCACTGAATCATGTCTAGTTTCCATCATTCATTCTATATAAATACACGACACCAGTCTGTGCTAAATGGAAAAACATATCTTCAATTCCATACGTAGACTTGTATTTATACAAAAAAAATGTCGGAGATTACATCGGCCGAAACGCTATTTTCATTTTGAATTCTAAACACTATTTTGGTTTATGAACAAACAAAAAACAAAAAAAAAATTCCATCATTCATCAATAACACCTAGTGTGGATATACGCCGAGAGAGGTCGGAGGTTACATCGGCCGAAACGTTGAAAAAAAACAACCAAGATAAAAAAAACAATAGTCTGAACAATCTAAATACTACAAAACATATTTATCAACCTTCAACTCAAAAATATACAAATGATATTGTTATTATTGACCATTGTTTGTATTCGTGATGTCATGAATTAATAACAATCCGATATCAGGATTTGAGAAGTAGTTGACCGCATTTCAATAGGTGAACGCAACATAAATGTAAATGAATATATCGGACATTAAGGGAACCAGCACAAATATTGATAGTAAGATTAGTCACATAATTTTTCTATGATATACAATGTACAAACATATGTTCCATTGCCAACCCAAATGATAAGATAATGCCCGGAATCATGGACATGGATCTGTTCGCCACCCCTTCCCGGTGGGTATCCTAAAAATGGTCTATCTTCGAAAGTTCCACATGCTTCAATGCCAATCAGCGTTCTTGATTCGACTGACATCTCCGTAGAACCAGTTACCCGATGAGGTCGTAAACTAACCCACACTATAGGGCTTAAAGACGGTCTTGGACAAATGCTGGTCGGACCTCCACGGTTTTCCCCTTGTATATTTTTTCTTTGTACATAGCCCTCTAAATTCTCGAATGGCAATCGTTTATTTTTTGCCAATTAAATTAATGAGTGTATGAATGAATGGTATCATGAGAAATAAATAGGTATTATACTTCCCATAAACAAGATGAAATGTCTTGGAGAATGATCCCGTGACAAGATAACATAAATTACACTCCCTTGAAAGAAGAGATAATGCCTGGAGCATGATCACATGACAACGGAAAATATACTACACTATCTACATCTCTAAATATGGTATCATGACAAATGAACAGCATGCATGCAGTAATGTATAGATAAACACGGATATGTGTGTGTGTGTGTGTGTGTGTGTGTGTGTGTGTGTGTGTGTGTGTGTGTGTGTGTGTGTGTGTGTGTTAGCAGGTCGACCGGCATTGGCTGATCCGTAAAGTTCGCTTGAATATGATATTTCACCCAGATTTTGTATTTATTAATATAGGGCATATTTGTTATTATATTTTATCTAATTTATACTAGTGGTTCCAAACGTAAATACATCATTCAAACACGGTATGAATGATATATTTAAGTGACAGTTTTAGTTCTTTAGAACTGTTTAATGTTTCGCCGCTCACCTATTTTTCGACCAAATTTCAAATAATTATTACATTTTATGGATCTAGTTTTGCACAAAGATTTTCAATTTTCGTTCAGAAAAATAAAAGTTATCATGAATTAATGGGTGTTCAAAATCGAAATAAACACGTAAGGAGGTGTTTTTTATGACTGTTTTCCATAGCAACCACGTCGCGTCAACGACTACTGTTGTTACAATTTCACCGCTCTCGCGAAAAGAGAACAACTGAAACAGACAGAATGAAAGAATAAAATAATTGGGGGAGTTTATTGAAAGTAGACGAGTGCTGTACATTGTTATTACATTGTATGTTATTTGGGGGGGCGGGAATAAGGCTGAAATTAAACTAAGAACAAGTTAATTTACTGAAATCCTGGAAAAAAAAACATGGATTATAATTGAAAAATGCGAGCATGAAAAGTAATATGGTTAAGCTTAAACATGGGAAAGTAAAGGACTAGTTGTTAAAACTGGAAAAGAAAAGGACAAGATATTCCAGTAAAAAATATAATAAATTTATAATTTAAATATTGCAACATTAAGAATTTTTTTAATTCAATTTATAACATTATATAATTCAATTCTTAATACTGCAATATTTTAAGTTATAAATTTATTATATTTTTTACTAGAATGTCTTGTCCTTTTCTTTCCCAGTTTTAACAACTAGTCCTTTACATGTTTAAGCTTAACCATATATATATATATATATATATATATATATATATATATATATATATATATATATATATATTTAATTCAATTTTCGCCCAAACAAGGCACAGTGCCACTTTGAAGTAGGGGGCTACTATTAGGGACTTAATTAGCGGGGTCATTATGAAGGGAGATGAGTAGAAAGATGGTTGTTAACATTATACTTGAATTTCTGCATATCAGTGCAGTTGAGGAAGCAGAATCCAGGAAGGGAGTTCCAAAGACCCGCAGTTCTGGGGAAGAAACTATTGGAATAAAAGGCTTTCTTGCACCTAGGGATCTCTACTGTAAAGGGATGAGACTTAGTAGCTTGTCGGGTTTGTCGGGGGTAGTTACGTCGGAGAGGTACAAGTGTTTGCAGTTCGTCAGAGCATTCACCATTAAAGTATTTGTAGAACAGGCAGAGGGATGCAACATCTCGTGGATGGGACAGAGGCTGAAGCTTAGATGGCACTTAAGGACCTATCAGGTTGGCGACTCTCTTTTGAACCCTGCCCAGGAGCGAGAGACAAGCAGCAGATGCACCAGCCCAGATGTGACAACAGTACTCCATACATGGGCGAATGATGGCCTTTTAGAGGTATAGGATACTGTCAGGCGTAAGTAGTTTTCTAGCACGGTAGAGGGAGCTAACCTTCCTTGCAGCAGCCTTGGCAATGCTCTCAATGTATCTATTCCAGTTCATATTCCCTGTAAACGTTAAGCCGAGGAGTTTAAAAGAAATACTTTCAGGCAATGTGTTCTTGGCCATTGCTATTGGTGGTAGAGAAGGTTTCTTGTAGTTATTGAAGGAAACAAGCTTAGTCTTAGCAGCATTGAATGTGACAAACCATTTTTGTCCCCATTCCACTACAGATTGGAGGTCATCCTCTAGTGTTTCTGCCATTTTCTTGGAAATGTGTTAATTTGTTTTCCTTTCATATCTGTTATAGAGAGTGGTGTAATCGGCAAATATACCCATCTCCGAAACAATTTTATCAGGGAGGTCATTTATGAATAATAGAGGTCCAAGGATAGACCCCTGAGGTACTCCCGCATTTATGTCATATTGTTTAGATGTACGACCGTCGAGGACAACTTCGATTTTTCTATTACTTAAGAAGGATTTAATTACATTATGAATTCTTCCAGTGGTTCCATATGATCTAATTTTCCTTAGAAGACCATCGTGCCATACCCTGTCAAAAGCCTTAGATATATCAAGGGCCACCGCTCTACCCGCCCATGTTTTGTCCAATGAACGGTATATACGTTCAGAAACTACAGTTAAGATATCTGCTGTTGAACGGGCTTACCTGAATCTATATTGTTTGTCAGTCAGGAGTTTAGCAGCTGAAGCACGTTTGATTAAATTTCTCGACCTGCAAGTATTTTTTCTTGTATCAGTTGGTAAGTTTTGTATTAGGTTGCCGAGTGATTTTTTGTCAAACGTTTTCCTCGAGTGCTTTCGATCCTTAGTCGTTTTATTTATATATATATATATATATATATATATATATATATATATATATATATATATATATAAATGGTTACGCGCGAATCGTCATTTAATGATTAGATCACTCTCTGACTGACGTTAAAAGCATTTAATAAGAATAAATGTTTAATTTCAACTTGTATATCTCGCGGTTCGCGGTAGCCTAGTTGTTCGCGACCTTGCTAATGAAGCCAGACATGACTTCTCTTGTCGAGGTTCGAGTCTCTCGACCGGCGTTAATCGTGACACCCTGCACTGATGATTCCCGAAAGTATGAAAAACTAGTGTCTGTAGGTATTTAATAATTATTATAGTAAATAATAATAATATATATATATACCATATACTATGGTGTATATATATATATATATATATATATATATATATATATATATATATATATATATACACTAGCGGGGGTACCCAGTATTGCCCGGGTTTGTAGAGGTGTTGTAGTAAGGAAATCCGGGGAGTGAGCGGGGAATCAAAACAACAGTAGGCAGCCGGATGAAGAGAGGTGTTTTAAAAAGTTATAGTAAGCAGGCAAGCTCGAACCCGTAACGCGAAGGACGAAAAGAAGGTATAAAACCCCCGTAACGTGTTGATATGTCTATCGTTAAATTGTAATTCGCGAGCGTTGGAATTAAAGGTAGGCAATCGAAAGGAAACGATGACTTGCGAAAATGTCGACGAAAAGAACGACCCTTCCTTATTGAAAACTATTCAGTTGTGGGTGAAGGAATTGATGCCTCTGACCAATTTTTCGATATTTGAAGAGACCGATCTTTAAAACGATACCAATTTTGTCACGTTCCGATGCGTTTGCGAGACACACAAACACACACACACAAACAAGCACGCACACACACATTTTGCTTTGTATATAATAGAATAGCTTCAGTTCTCGGCGTTGCCCGGGTGTTTGTAGATGTGTGTTGATCAAATAAAAAGTTATAGTAGGCAAGCAGGCTCAAACCCGTGATGCGGAGGCGGAAAAGAAAATGGAGGTGTATGTAAGGATGTTGGTAGAGCAAAAAAAAAAAAATAAAAGTGGTAGTAGGAAGGCATGCTCAAAACCGTACCGCGAAGGAGGAAAAGGAAATGAAAAAAAAAAGTTAAGCGTCAGCTGTTACCCCCATTGCCAAACCGGGAGTGGCGTAAGTTTATATTACGGTTAGACAATCGAAAAAGGGGATGACTTCCGAAAATATCGGCAAAATGTGACCTCTCCCTGTAGAAAAGTGTCCAGTTGATGTTTCGATATTTCTCGTGTTCAGGGTCGAGCTTCAAAATGATACGGATCTTGTGAAAATCCATTGCCTCTGTCGAAAGCTTTAGACAGAATACATACATACATACATGCGTTTTAACAGACAGGTAAGATTTATATTATAATTTATTTAAATATTGGTCAAATAACTTTCGGTCACCTAAATTGGTTTCAACATCACTCAGAAACAGCTTATTTACGTAACATTATATATATATATATATATATATATATATATATATATATATATATATATATATATATTGTTATTGTTGTTTTTTCAAGCGATACATACGGTTAATATTGGCTCCGCCTCGAAGCTCATTTTTTTATTTACTTAGAATGTCGCCCTTTTAATTTGTTTGCGAGGTCATTACCTCTCGTCAGCGTAGTTCAACTGCTTCTAGGGATGGAACCTCAGACCATGTTTACCACAGTCCGGTGCCTTAACCGTTAGGCCATAATCCCTAGATTAATTATACTGTTTATTTTTATCGCTTATGAATTTAGATTTTCTATTGTTGTTTTTTCAAGCGATACATACATATATTAGTAACAAAAGTCAAGAACCATTCTCCGGAAACCAGATATCCCCATTATTTTATTATATCACACCTGTTCAAACTGAAACAAGCTTATTTACAATATTCTTATGAGGATCTATATTTAAAAAAACAAGGCCGATAGCCATTAGTCACGTGCTCTCGTGTAATGAATGAATGCGTGAATGTAGGATTGACATGAAATTCTTAAAGATAAACTAAAATGACCGAAAAATGGGCTGAAATGACATAAATAAATAAAAAGTAAATGACTTAGAATGACTTCAATGAACTTAAGAATGAATTGAATGACCTTAAGAATGACTTGAATGCTTAAACAATAACTGCAATCCTTCAAAAATAACTTGAATAATCTGGAGAATGACTTGAATTGCTGTGAGACTGACTGGTTGTAAAGTTGGTGATCATTTTACATTAAATTAATACAAAAAAGTGATTCCCCACTTTATATCACAAAGTTCCAAACATAATTACAGCATGTAGTAAGACAGATACTACACTTTCATCTCGGCCAAAAGGCAAAGAAAAGCTTTACAAGCTAAGAACAGCATCTATTAACAACAGACCTTTGATCTTAACCAAAAAAGGCCAAGCACAAAAGTGTTACGAACAGACCGACAGCCCGACCGTTTGAGAGACAGACTGACCGACCGACGAACCGACGGACCGACGGAGTGACTTATAGAGTCGCTTGCACGCGACTAAAAATCTTGTTAAATTTTGTGACATATTTTCATTCTATGAAGGTCAGGCGCGAACGCAGACACCATAATTTTATTTTACCATATTTCTTCAAGCTGAAACATAATTATCAAAGTATACTTATGCGGACAGATATCAAAAGTCTTTGTTAAAGTGTGTTGCATATTTCTATTCTATTGAGGCCAAGCGCGGAGTCAGACCCCACAATTTTATTATACCATCTCTGTTCAAGCTGAAACATATTTATCAAAGTGTTTGTATGCGCATTTATGTCAAAAACCATTGTAAAAGTTTTTTTTTGTTTTTGTTTTTTTTTTATATTTCCATTCTTTGGGGAGCGGGCGCGTACGCAGACCCCACAATTTTAATAAACCACCACTGTTAAAAATGTAACATAGCCATTTTTGCTCCTTCATACCTCTTCTGTCATTGTGTGTGGTTAGTTTAGTATGATAGTAAACCATATTAGAGCCTTTTCGTGCACACACACACACACACACACACACACACACACATACTCAGCTTTATTATACATGGTGCCATCTGCTAGAACAGAAACCGAAACGTATAACTCCCCAGCATTATTCGTGACCCTTTGAGGCACGTCCATACACATACAAAATGTTCAAAAGTAACTTTGTTCTATCCATAATTGTATATTTGCGCATGCGTAGAAGAGCACCTACGTCTCCTTTTTTTATTTTTTACACCACTTATCAAGGCCCGGAAGCCACTCGGTGATAAGGGTTATTGCTTGTACAGTAATCAATTGGGTAGTATCGTAGTAATTGTTAGTATTGGAGATTTGATAAAGTGTCTTCCTTAAGGGGGCGGTTCATCAGGAATTTGTTTATGTTGGACTTGACTTACTCTTATCAATGTTCAATTTGTTTCAATTTTGATCCCTTAGCAGCTATTTTTTCGGTCAAAGACTAAAATGATTTGTTTCAGAGATCTAAATCTAAATCCTCTATATATCAATTTTCAAGTCTGTAGAACAAAAATCGAAAGAGGAGTTTGGTAGAGAACATTCCTTACACACAGAGACAAGGTCACTTTTATATATATACATAGACAAGAAGGTCGCCTAGCGTTGTCCAGTCGTAAAATATGCTTAAATATGATATTTTAAATCATGCAGATTTCATATTTATTATTATCGACACAAAACTCTATTGATTATTATATTGTACCCAATATCCAGTAGTGATTTCAAATGTTTTAAAAATATAACTTTGCTGCTATCAGTAAGAATCGAAAGCAAAACATATATCTCTCCAGACTTAATCGTTATTCTCTGATCCACGTCCATACTCATATAACATATTACATCGCTTAACCTATCAATGTATATTTGCGCATGCGTGCCAGAGCACCTTACACTTGCCAAAAATTTTATTGTTTTCAATTTTAAACAGTCAGCAACTATTTTTACCGGTTATAATTCAAATCGACTATTTCTACAGTTCAAAGTTTCAAGTTGGCAGATCAAAAATAGGTCGAGTAGTTTGGTAGAGACCGTTCCTCACATAGAGACAGAGTCACTTACAGACACATATATTTCTTTTGGAAATAAGGTACGATTATAAATATCTCCAGTATCAAATAATCCTTATACACTGTGAAATTTACTTTATGTATGAAAACGAAAGAGGGGAGATATTAGATATGAGAAATATTTGGAATCAAGTCTCCCCTTACTGATATTTCAGGTTATTTGAAACCATAGCAGCAAGTTTTATTCCTCCCCTTCATCAAGACCAGAGGTTTGGGAGAAATATCAGATATTTTGTAATTTATATGCAAAACAAGGAAAACAAATGACTATGATTGAAACATTTTATGGCTATAAAAATGTGCCAAAAGTAGGCTCTAGATGATGAATGATCTTCTAAATGTGCGACTATAAGGGCAAATGTAACATAGCTCACTACACAAAGCAGGCCATTACCTTTCTAACAAGCCTTCATTTATTAAATTCTGATCAATCGTCGCTGAGATTTGGAAGTTATAAATTGGCAAAAGAGGTTGAATATGTACGTATATATCTATAATGGTAGCCAAATTGAATATTGAAATGCTCATATCTTTGGTTCTTTGGGACGAAACTACATGAAACATTGCAGCCTTTAGAAGATTATAATACTATTATATGGTTAAATTTTATGACAATTGGTAAAAGAAAATTATTTTCAAACCAATAAAATATGCCCAAATTTGCATACATTTGTACATATAGTGTCCTGCAGGCAAGGTTCAGTTTAGATACTTCGGTTGTCTCCCCTGTGGCCTTGCCAGTCGATTACTATATATAGTAAGACACGAAAGAATTTATGTCAATGAAGCTATACAGCATTTTCCGCGTTTCTTTCCCGTAAAAACTCGTCGGGCTAAAATTCAGGGACTTCAGATTAACTTGTTATATATATATATATATATATATATATATATATATATATATATATATATATATATATATATATATATATATATATATTCTTGGAAAATGTTTTTAAATAAATAAATAAATTTTTGTTTAATTATTTTTTATCATTCGTTAGAAAACTATTTAGTGAGTAAGTCATTTAATCACCTGCAATCACTGCATCAACTCGCTCTCGAATTTACTATAGTACTAATAATAATCTATTTTTAAGGGATCATCGGTTGTTTACTATGAAACACTGTTTCGGGGATTTAAAAACACAACAGTGTCATCATGGCTCTCCAGCAGTTTTTATCAAACACCTCTCCCCTTTAATCTTAGGAAAAAAACATGTTACAAATATTAGATCTCGTTTCCTATTCTTAATTACTTCATCTAACCTATTCATGTTATAAAAATGAATTTCTTACATGTGAGATTCATTTATTTCCAAATTTAAAATGTGTGTATTTTTTTTTAATTTACCAGTCTTGTATTTATAAGATTAGGATTAATCCATTTGAGTACTTATCACACGCTACTATGATTAGTACTTTATATATTTACATTCTTATTTATTGAAAATTAAATATATATAAAGGTTAAAAATATTTATACATATATACATTTTTTGTTTAATTTTACTTCATTTATTCATTTTTTTATTTTTCTTTCTTTTCCATTTTTCCCCCTCTTTTTTTTCTTTTCTTCCCCCTATTTTAATTATAAATACATTTTATACATTGCTAATACAATTTTGGATTTCCTTTATTAATATATTCTGGTTAATTTCAAACGATTCAAAAACGTCAGGATAACGAACAAACGCTTTATTTAACTGTTTAAATATATAAAATATATTATTTAACTGTTTAAATATATAAAATATATATTATATATATTAAATATATATATATATATGTATTTCTGTGGAAATATATTTTATTTCCTTATAATATATACCATTCTTTAAGAATTTCAATGTAATTACAGACCAATATAATGAATGGATGACCAAGTTCATGATGTTGACCATCTTACAATTTATTCCTTTAATTCAGTTGGCATTTACAATTCTTGAGAGTATCGGTTTCGTAGCGCAAAATCAATCACTAAATTATCATATCAATCAGTGAATCTATTTTGCCCTTAACTCATCAGAAGAAATAGCAACAATCAATCCATCAAAAGGAGATAAAGTGCGTTTTAACATGATTAAAAATTTGAAAATTGGAAGAGAAGCTGTAAATACCTTATATATGTAGTATTTAGTTTAGCTAGGTAATCACATTCCTTCTTATTCTCGTTTATCGGTTAATGTTTGGTTTATTTTCTCTTATTTTTTCTCTTTTGAATTCCATGTATGCTATCCTTATGACTCCCTACGAGGATGAAACATGGAACATTGTGTGTAGCTAAATGATCCTATATATTCTCATAATGCACTACCTAGATCTACTCACGTATTGAGCACTACTGAAGTAAATACTAGAAATCGATGCATAAAATATATCTCTTCATGAAGTTTTCTTTGGATAGATTAAATAATAATGACTAGCGGGACCTGTGGAAATTCCACATGGAACTCATTCATATGCAATATATTGATGTTGGCATTCTGTAGATGTTCAGTGTAAATGGAGACGCTCTGATATTATTGTAGCTATTTTGTTAAAACTGCAAAAGTATTTATCTAAGTTAGCACGAGCGTCCGGCATAGCCCAGTCGTAAAGTAGGCTTAAATATGATATTTCAATTATTGCAGATTTCGTATATATTATTATAGAGTTAATGTTTTATCGATTTTATATATTATAAAGTTGCATTTTCAAAAATAAAAAATATATATATCCATATGACTTGGGTGCATTAGCTTGAATCGAAACCGAAACAAAAACTTATGAAATATATATATATATATATATATATATATATATATATAACTTGAGTTTCTTCAGCCATAATCGAGACCGAAACCAAAACTTATGAAGAATTGTTGATAAAAGTATTTAGTGTGCAATCAGTTATAATCGAAACCGAAACTAAAACTTATGAAGAATTGTTGATAAAATTATTTATAAAAAAAATAGATGACTTTAGTGCCATCAGCTATAATCGAACCCAAAACTTATGAAGAATTATTGGTAAAATTATTTATGACAAGAAATGGATGTACATAACAATTAAACGACACTTATGTAAGCATGACATAGAAAATAACACACACGCTATCGTATTAATACATAGATTTGTTTATATATATATGTGTGTGTGTGTGTGTGTGTGTGTGTGTGTGTGTGTGTGTGTGTGTGTGTGTGTGTGTGTGTGTGTGTGTGTACAAAAGAGAAAAACAGTTATAAGTGAATAAGTTTCAAAAAGCCACACAAAAAAATAGCACAGACAGTTCTGGATGAATCGAAGTGAACAAGCCAAGGCTGCGCTTGCGGATTGTTTGTCTGAACACAATTAGGCTGAGGTAGAAAGTTCGATCAAGAGAATGAACCGACTGGAAGATATGAACAACCTTAGAAGCAGACACGTGAAAACTTAACGTGAATCGTTAATGAATTCTGCAATCCGTGTAAGTCAGACAGGTTCGAAAAGAAAGACGCGTGAGACTACAAAGCAAAAAAGGAATTGCGCGACGTTAAATGACGGCTGACTGACGTCAACTCGACGAGAAACAAAACGGAGACTATTCTTGTAGATCGATAAAAGAAAGCAAAGAATAGATTTGAAATGTAAAAAAAATAAAGATGTGTTTTTTTTTTTTACAAAGTACAAAAACAGTGCAATAACAACATTTATATTAAAAGATAAAAGATGCATAAAAACGGTTCTAACAATTAGAGACTAAAGTTTCTTTTAACTTTTAAATAAGTCGATGAAGAGATCTGTTCAGTCTCGGGAGGTAAATGATAACCCCAGTATGATTACCTATCCCGGGAGATTATAGTCAAGCAATAGTTGCGTAATCTCGAACCATTTGATTTCTCCGTTCAGTCTCAATAGACAATGGACGCCTCCGTAAGTGTAGCTGCGCGTGTAATTGTGAGACAGGGGTTGCGCAATTCACAACCACATCTCTCCTGAATCGGCACTGCTTGAGTCCAATGACTGGAAACAATGCCGATCATAAGCGGGAAGCACATAAAGCACCTGGAATTCCCAAATGGTCACCCATTTTAGTACATTCGGTTCAACGTCGCTTAACTTCGGTGATTTGACGGGAACCGGTGCGTCAACGTGATTATGCCGTATAGAACCTCCAACGGGTTATTTAATCTCCAACCATACCTCATCTTAAACAGCATTATGTGATTCTAGTGATAAGCAGATATTCAAGACCACTAAAAACAATGATAAAGAAAAGCAGACGTTCCTCCCAAATACAGCACTTGATATTCTTACATGATCACGCATTTAGTACTGACCCAGTTGAACGTCACTTAACTCTGGTGTCAATATGATAATACCGTATGCATAAATCTATAGAAACGAATGGATACTATCTTCGGTTTCAAGGTAATTATTGCTTTACTCTTGTACACTCAAACACAGAATATTTGCCCTTGTACATAGGCGGCTACAATATGGCACCATATCTGCTGAAGACTACGTTAGTACAATCGCGGATCAAATAACACAGCGGGAATTTGAAAATGTGACAGTCCGAGGGAAAGAAAGTACTTTTCAGCATCTAGGAAACTTTATTCTTTATTTTATTATTTTTCGGTCGCCCACACCGGGGATTGAACCTTCAAGAGAATATCACTTTTTACATTTGATTTTTACAAGTGCTACGGGTCATTGCGGACTATTCTAGTACGGAGTTTAGTAGCCTTAAATCTATTTTTATTTCTAGTTGTAAATATCACTATTTATTACTAATTATTATTTATTACTAATTATTACTATAAACCCTTTATATCGCTTTATTGCAGGTCAATATTTTTTAATTTGGAAATTGCTATGGAACACAGAGAAGTGAAATTTGTTATACTGAAAAAGCATAACAAGGTGCCTTATTCCCCTGATTTTTGTGGAATTTGAACCAATATTTGGAAAGTTATTCAAATTTTTCTATTTTCTGTTAATTTTAAGTGTGTATCAATTTGTTGCAAGTATCTAAAAATGTATACTTTTGGTAATAAAACAATATTTTAACTTCATATTTCTAGTTAAATGAAATAAAGAACATATCCAGTAACAATATTAACCAAAACCAAGAACGGATTTCACATTATTTTGTTTAAGGAAATATTTATTTATCAACATCACTTCCAATAGCCTCTTGTCAACTGATGATGTCAATTGGCGGATTTGAGATGATTTGATGCTATAGGAAACTTCCAAAATCTTCTTCCAAAGTTCATCCTTCGACGAAAATTGAACACCTTCTTCATAAACTTTCTTTACTATTGACCAGAGCTGCTCAATTGGGTTTATATCTGGAGAACAAGATGGTCATGTCGTCAAATGTTCTCCACTAATGTCTAATGATTTAATGTAGAATGTCGTAGCCTTGGCTCAGTGGGATGGCGCATTGTCGTGAATAAAAATCAATTTACGGTGACGCGCCAATGGAAGGCCATCAAGTCACGATGACAAATGCTCATTTAAAATAAAATATAAGACTGACTTGTCAGTTTGACACCTTCTGGCACTCGAAATTGTCTAATAAGTTCATCGCAGATTATTCCAGCCCAAAACATGACACATCCACCTTCCTGTTGACGAGGACTCCAAACTTTAGTCCACCCATCAAGGTTGCTCTGACCTCATCGATGAAAAATACATTTTTAGAACTGGTTTTCATGTATTTCTGGGCCCAAGCAAAACGTTTTTCTTTATGAGTTTGGTTTAAAACAGGTATTGCTATGGGCTTAATTGTTCTTGCATTTAAAACATTGCAGCGTGTCTTTATGGACAAGGATAATATTCCAGTTTTGTCAAATATTACAGCAGATTTTCAACGAACAAAGACAATTTTCTTCGATCTCTTCCAAGCTCATTGGCTAGATCTACGAGAGATAAACCTTCTGCAGGGACTGCAACAACACGTTCTTTTTCACTAGCTGTCAATCGACTCTTTCTATGCATTTTGAGAGACCTGTAATAAAGTGGTACACACTTAAAATTACCAGAAAATAGAGGAATTAGCATAACTTTCAAAATATTTGTTCAAATTCCACAAAAATCAAGAAAATAAGGCACCTTTTTATGCTCTTCCGGTTTACTAAATTTCACTTCTTTGCGTTTCATAGCAATTTCCAAATTAAAAAATATTGACCTGCAATAAAGTGATACACAGGGTTTATATTAACGCATATCTATCTCTTCCTATGTATCGCATATCTATCTCTTCCTATGTATATACTAGTGTTTTTACTTATTACTTGTATATATTATCTATTGTTTATTAAAAAAAATTACAATTGCGAATTACTTAGGATCTCTATCCAGTCACGGCTTACGGAACAAGAGCACGCTATCCCCGTGAAGCGAATAATTCGCTCCGTTCAAAATCCTGTCAAAATTCCCGAGTTCGACAGAAACATTCCCGAATTCGATTAGATGTACTTGAAGAAGGTCGGAGATTACATCGACCGAAACGTTGTGAAAATCACACTCAAGATGAGAACAGGAGTCCGATGAATCCAAATAATACAATGACATTACTGTTTGGTTCATTTCTAGTCATGAAATCTGTATCTTGAGACAGAATGATTTAGAAGCACCAGTTCATTGTGGAAGCGGTTATAGAACATTTATGCTATGTATAATTAGTGTTGCCAGAATTTGGGTGGAGAATACTTGTTGTATTCTTATCAAAAAAGGAGGATCGTTCTATGATCGTCTAATATTCTGTCTATTTGTGATATATTCATATCTAATTGTTCATATGCTTGTGTGTGTGTGTGTGTCGTACATGTATTTTGGACATACCTTCTTCATGCGTTGTTGATATTGTCCACCTGGAATGCATCTCGTTCTTGGAGGGGAGACTGGAAACCTGTTTTGGACGAATATTCATTCACTCCAAGACGATGAATGGTTTTATATAGTTTTTTTATTCACCTTCCAGATCGCAGAAGAATGGAAAGTGAATGTCTTTGCTTGCATAGCTCTTATTTTCACATACGTCAGCGTCTCCCCCAGTGAAGGGGAGGGGACGACCTGTTAAGCCGTCTGCTATTCTCTACGTCCAAACCCAAACTCACTGACTCCAGCTAACCTGATCACGTGACTCACACGCAGATCCGATCAGCTGACCCTCACTTCCGGTAAAACGTATCTACAATATGATTTACTATATTTCTTTCTTATGTTCGACCTATTTCCTAACATACTGTCTAATGCACGACAACAATAACACTCGATTTTTTTACAGGCAGTAAAGTATCGTTGAAAAAAAAGCGTCCAAATTTTACTGTCATAATCGCGATTTACTATAAAACATAAAACAACGTATCGAAGGTTTAGCATGAAAAAGAATCTTGTTTGAATTTGATTTCAAAATAACAGTACATTCTCGTATTGTCATCAGCGTGAATGACGCGACGAAAAAACAACAACAAATTAAGATATTAAAAATCTTTATTTGCGAAAAAATTTTACCGAAAGGAAACAGGAAATATATTTAACGAATACTGGATAATTTTGTAGTTATTCAATTATTTTAATTTTTAAAAAATCAATAAAAAAATAATTATTTAAATCTGATTATATTATATTAATAACTAGCATGTCGCCCGCCATTTTCCGAGGGTAAAACACGCTTTAATTCGTGCTGATTTCGTACTTATTATTATAGAGCAAATTCTCTGTTGATTATTGTATTGTAATTAATATATATAGTAACGACTTCAAAAGTTAAAAAAAAATTACTTCGGTGCCATCAGCTGTAATCGAAACCAAAACATTCAGCGCTTCAGCCTGATTCATTATTTACCGCTTCAGCCTTCGTTGTCTGGGCTATTAGTAGACGGATGAAAATAATAAAAAGTGACTTCGAACTCAACATATGTGTACGCATGCTCAGAAGATAGTACACTACTGTAAAGGCCGACTGTTTTTATTATTAATTTTTACCCCTTTAGCATTTATTTTTACAGACAAAAAAAATCGAAAGAGTTCCTGAGGTCCAAATACTCGAGATATAAATTTTTACGTTTCTAGACTAATTATTGAGAGAGGTTTGGTAGTAATGTTTCGCACAAACGACGTATGAGCTCCGTCACAAAACTTAAGTTGCTCGGAAATTCATACTGATTTGTTTATAGTGACAGAGGCATCGTGAAGAACCAACAAATCTTTTTGGTACAACTGCTAATCTCAGTCGGTGTAATGGCTTTCAAATGACAGAGCAGATATTAGACGTTAGATTTTACATTAGAGTTATGGTCAAAACATTGATTTTTCTTCTCGAAGTGTCCGCGGTTTGAACTTTTCGTGAAATCATCAGGAATGTGTGCTAGTCTCGGTAGGGAATTATGGGAAGATTTATTCAAATAGCAGCTGGGGTACGAGTGAAGTTCATTGTGACTACTGGCAGCAGTGGAGGTGTTGGTGTGGTAGAGGAAAGTGAGGATAGCATGCGTGTTTTAAGGTCAGATGCAGGAATGGATGGGTATGGGGGGAGTAATGCGAGTCGTCTGAGTGTATCGGTACTATTCCGAAATGTGACCTGATTTAGGAACGGGTTGGTGTGGAGGGGCGGAGAGGAGTTATGTGAGCCATTTGAGAACCCAATCGTTCCTCCCAAAAAATGTTGGTCTGATGAGGTGGTCCCCTTAAATTAGGATTCTAGTAAAACATGTGTGCACATATGTAACCAATAATGTTTATATAATAAGTCAACTATATACCAGCTCTGTCCTCCATTGAGCACTCTTTAATGATCATACGAGTTTCATTGGAGTTACCTCCTGGAAACCAGTCTATACAACAATTTCACACACACACACACACATATACACGCGCGCGCGTGTGTGTGTGTGTTTTACGAGTTCACGGAAGGAATATCTCATGTTGACATACAAATATTAATTGTTTCTCGTGAACAAAACAGATTTTTAAAATGTACCGATGTATTTTTATGTATTTTGAAAGAATGATTCGTAGGATGAATAACCCCTTGGACTTTGGAATATAGGAATATAGTCGTTGATTTATATATTCTCTGTTGTTATATTTAACAAACAGAACTTCTCACATTAAAAAGGATTGGTTGCACAATGAGTGGAAAATAATGGCAAAAGCGTACTTTTTCACAAAACCTATACATATCCTAAAACTGTTCGTAAACTAACTCTAAATATATTGAACCCCATTGTTCAGTCGTTCGAATTTTTTTTTTTTTATTACATTTTCACCCCATTCAAGGCACATTGCCACTTTGGTGTAAGGGGCTACTAACAGGGGCAACAACTACTGGGGTACTATGTAGGGATTTGGGCAGCAAGATGTTGGTTCACGTTGCACTTGAAATTCTGCACGTCAGTACAGTTGGGGAAGCAGGGACCTGGAATGGAATTCCAAAGTCTAGCGGTTCTGGGGGAGAAACTACTGGAGTAGAAAGATCTTTTACATCTAGGGACTTCTACAGTGTGGGGGTGGGATTTTGCAGCCTGTCGGATCTGAAGAGGGTGTTCACGTTGTGGGGACAAAAGTGCTTGCAGTTCGTCAGAGCATTCACCATTATAATACTTGTAGAACAGGCAGAGGGATGCAACGTTTCGTCGATGGGACAGAGGCTGAAGCTTAGATGCCAGTTCAGGGCCTATCAGATTAGCGACTCTCTTTTGAACCTTGTCAAGGAGCGAGAGACTAGTAGCCGATGCATCAGCCCAAATATGACAGCAATACTCCATACATGGGCGAATGGCTGCCTTATAGAGGTACAGGATACTTTCGGGTGTTAGTAGTTTTCTAGCACGGTATAGATAATGAATAACATGATTCGATAGAGTGAGAAACGCTCTTCAAAATGATATATTACATGGCTATATATATAACAATGCATTAATTCAGAAATCATGTATAAAGGATATGTGAGAAAACGATATTGTTTTTTTCCCAAAATGAATACTAAGAAAAGTTTAACGTCGTGGTCTGCTTCGTCAGACAGTTTACCATAATTCTAGAAGCATTACATCGTCACCATGAATAAAGATTACCGACTCATTTAAGTGTTACTCGGTTGCAGGTTGGATTACGAATAGTTCATTTCGGGATGAGGTTGTTTACGACATATCAACCCTTTTCGGGTTATTTAATACCGAATTCAGAAATTTTGGGAAAACATTTTTTCTTCAATTTTTTGTTTGCCGAATATTTATTCATAGTGTTTGGTTTCAATCACTTCTTCACTTTGATTAGCAATCCTGTTTCAGCTTTCCTTTGTGTGCATTGGAGAACAGCTTCCTTTTCATTTTTTTCTTTTTTTTTTTGCTATAGTTTATCCTCGTTTCTTATTTCTTCTTAACACGTTGAGGGGGGGGGGATATTGATAGTATGACTTCTCCCCCAGAACCGCTAGACTTTGGAATTCCATTCCAGGTCCCTGCTTCCCCAACTGTACTGACGTGCAGAATTTCAAGTGCAACGTGAACCAACATCAGAAATCACAAATTTTGCTCGATGCCACTCCCTCTAACCTTTCCTTCATCTTGTCTGTTAATATCTAATAATCCAATGAATCTCGGTTATTTGTATGGTTTGGAGGCAATCCAAAGTGCACCTTTTTTATTTATATGTATATATATATATATATATATATATATATATATATATATATATATATATATATATATATGACACTTTTAGTTAAGAATTTGAAATTGATGATAAGTTTTCTCAAATAAACATGATAAACTCACATCGGTTAGATTACATATGTAGCTAGATTTTTCTCGATCAAACAAACTTTGTGTTATAGCTAAGTCTTCATAGGGATGCAAGTAAATAAGAATTAAATTTTATATATCATTAAAATTGATCACTTTTATTGATATCGTTTAAAATTCATTTTTACTACTTGTTGGGCTTGTTGGGGTGGGTAGGTTGTTTATGGGGGACGGGACACGTGTGTAGCAAGTTGGTTGGAGCACATACGACTGAAGGACTTGTAAAATAAGCACAGGGATACAAGACTGGGGTATGGATTTGAAGTTCGGTAGATAGTGTTGGGATTTATTAGGTTAGAGACTATCTTAACCCTATCTAGAAGGTAGATATTACAAGTGTGCACCAGCTCAAATGTGGCAACAATATTTAATGCATAGGCAAATGGTGGCTGGGGTGCGAGCGAAGTTCATTGTGACTACTACTATACATTAAGTTATTATATAATAATGACTACTACTACTTGTAGTCATTATATAATAATGGCTACTACTACTACTACTACTTGTGATAACTACTATACATTAAGTTATTATATAATAATGAATTTGTGGTAGGTTATGTATAAGATAAAATGAACAGTGTTACATATGTTTAAATAAAACGAATTCTAAGATTAAGTACAACAATGAAATGTTTATTTAAATGATGATTGCAATAAATCTTAAGATTTTTTATTATTTTATTTTATGACTTATATATCTTATATACTTACATCATCGCTGGTTAATTTATTTTTAAATAAATAAATGTGTTCTTATATCATACTTTTTTAAAATCAATTTTCACCCCAAACAAGGCACATTGCCACTTTGAAGTAGGGGGCTACTATCGGGGACATAAGTTGCAGGGGTATTATGAAGGGAGATGAGTAGCAAGATGTCTGTTCACATTACACTTGAACTTC
This sequence comes from Euprymna scolopes, assembly GCF_053919585.1. NCBI lineage: Eukaryota > Metazoa > Mollusca > Cephalopoda > Sepiida > Sepiolidae > Euprymna > Euprymna scolopes. Next base: position 24,702,551 of record NC_136501.1, read on the forward strand.
TGCATATCAGTACAGTTGGGAAAGCAGAACCCCGGAAGGGAGTTCCCAAGACTTGCAGTTCTGGAGAAGAAACTATTGGAGTAAAAGGCTTTCTTACACCTTGGTATTTCTACTATAAAGGAGTGGGACTTAGTTGCTTTATCGGGGGTCATCACGTCGAGGAGGTACGAGCCCTTTTAGTTCATCATAGCATTCACCATTAAAGTATTTGTAGAACAGGCAGAGAGATGCACCATTTCGTCGATGGGACAGAGGCTGAAGCCTAGATGACAGTTCAGGACCTATCAGGTTGGCGACTCTCTTTTGAACCCTGTCCAGGAGCGAGATGCACCAGCTCAAATGTGATAACAGTACTCCATACATGGGCGAATGGTTGCCTTATAGAGGTTCAGGATACTTTCAGGCATAAGTAATTTCTAGCACGGTAGAGAGAGCCCACCTCCTTTGCAGCAGCCTTGGCAATACTCTCAATGTATCTATTCCAGTTCCTGTGGCCTGTAAATGTTAGACCCAGGAGTTTAAAAGAAGTACTATTACATTTAATTCGTATATATACATATATATATATATATAAGTGATGGGACGATTCAATATTTTCCCGATCCATATACAGTTACCGATTCCGTACAAAATTCTCGATTCCGATACAATTACCGATTCCGATTATTTATAAATCTCTAACTATTTTACTATAAAATTATTTCGTCCCGATTACTGTAAAAACACATCTTAAATTTGCATGCATTTTCTCAAACGTATAAACGTATAAACGCACTTGTGAGGGTGTAAGCTATAGATTCCAGTCTTACTGGAAGTTTAAATCAATAAATATTGATTTTGTTATTACTACAAGCAATGGAAGCCGTTTTATAAAAACAAAATAAAATAAAAAAAAGATAATTAAAGTAATCGTATTTGGCATCCGAAAATAATATGAAATTTTCCCGATTCCGATTCCGATACCTTAAAAAACTCCGATTTTTCCGATTCTCGATTCCGATTGATCGTCCCAACATTAGTATATATATATATATATATATATATATATATATATATATATATATATATATATATATAATAACAAGCTACGTTAAATATATAGTGAACTAAAACATTTCCTGTGTATACTTTATTTTACCTTAAGCAAATATTACGTCGCACGCAACATTTTTAGATAGTGCTATGCATTACTAAAAGAGGCTCTGTCTGTCCGATCGTATTTCTGCTGAACTTTCAAATGGAATAGTATTATTTACGTTAAACACGTAGATTGGAACTCCCGACAAAACGACACACAGCAAAATCTCACCCCTTCACTGGTGAGATCCTTCTATGCCGAAAAGACATTTACTTAACCAGTTTATTCCCTTGAACTGCAAGACTTTGGAATTCCCCCTTCCCGTTTTCTATGTCCCTGAGTGTAATAACATGCAAAAGTTTAAATGCAATGCGAACAGATATCTCTCTGTTCAATTCCCATACATGGTTTCTTGTAGATAGGAGTCTAAATAGTAGCCCCCTACGTCTAAGTAACAAGACGCTTTGTTTGCATTGAAAAAGAGTTTTAAAAAACGGTACGGATATGGTTAAAATAACTTGGTTTGGATGTGTTTACATATTTCTACATATATCCGACCCAGTCAGTCGGTCGCTGAGGGTAGCAGGGTCCACGGAACCAGGGGGATCCGCGTTTTCTTTAGTTACTTTCTTAGGAACCACTGCTATACCCACCCGACGGGAGGTCAACCCACCGGGAGGGTTTGTTACACCCTCAGCCGTTTGGTCTCAACTGTATTTTCAGCTTCGACAAAACGTTGCCCGACTCTCACCACGAGGAGGTGGTGCAACAAGAAAGTCTAGTATAAACTCTGCCCGTACTTGGCTTTGTCACACTTCAGTTTTCAATAACATTTTCATGGTTAGCCTTAAATAAAATCATCCGAAGAATATATCGTTTCTGAATTTTGGAGAAGAGGATTGGTTAGTTGTATTATTTGGATTCATCGAACGAGTGTTGTCATCTTGAGTGTGATTTTCACAACGTTTCGGTCGATGTAACCTCAGTCACCTGTCATGCGCATAACTTAGATATGTTAATTATATTTCGTATTCGCTTTGTCAGATGAACTTGGCACGAATAGCGCAGAAACAGAGGAACATTCAACGCTAATTTTTGCTTGCAAAACTACTTCCACACTCTAAATTCTGAAATATCTTCTTTCCTTTTTTTCGCGTGAATTTTTTTAGGATGTTTACATCTAACCGGCTAAAACAGTAGAATCTCGTGTGTGATTGTCAAGTGTATCTTGTCGAATTCGGGAATGTTTCTGTCGAACTCCGTCACCCATGACTTGATAGAAGTCCTAAGTAATTCGCACCGCAATTTTATTTTACGATTAAAATTGCGAATTACTGACACTCAAGATGAGAACAGTAGTTCGATAAATCCAAATAATTTGCACGGAATTTCGAACAGACACTTTATTTACTTCACGAGGGTAGCATGCTCTCGTTCTGTCAGCCATGACTGGATAGAGGTCCTAAGTAATTCTCAATTGTATTCGAAAAATACAATTTCGATGCGAATTACTTAGGATCTCTATCCAGTCATAGCTTACAGAAGGAGAGCATGCTACCCTCGTGAAGTCAATAAAGGGCCCGATCGAAATTCCGCCAAATTCCCGTTCAACAAAATACACCTGAAGAAGGTCGGAGGTTACCGAAACTTTATGAAAAATGACACTCAAGATAGGAAAAGCAGTCTGATGAATCCAAATAATGCGGAAGGGTGTTCTTTTTTTAACTTTCCGTCGATGCTCTTAAGACTTGAAACGAGTTGAGAACCATTGCATAACTTTACCTCAAAATTCCACTCGCCTTTTCTTTTTGTATATAATTAAGGCAAAAGTATTTCGGGTGAATGCCAAGTCAGATTTTGTCCAACATTACCGCCTGTTCAAACATGACCTCTTCTCGTCTGGTGCCAGGTGTATTTTTAATCAAATTTAAGTCGATGTTGAATTAGCCCAGAACCTGATGTTACATCCTGAGTTTGTTGGCGATGAACAAACAAACACAACGAAATGTTTTAAAAATAAATGGTTTTGCGGTAAATTTGTACATTAGGACCCTATGTTTTTTTTTTTACTTCCTATTCACAAACGAGATTCTACTGTTTTAGACGGTTAGATGTAAACATCCTTAAAAAATTCACGTGAAAAAAGGAAAAAAGATATTTCAGAATTTAGAGTGTGAGATTAGTTTTGCATGCAAAAATTAGCATTAACTGTTCCACTGTTTCTGCGCTTATTAGTGCCAAGTTCATGTGACGAAGTGAATACGCAATATGATTAACATATCTAAGTAATGTGCATGACCGATGACTGCGGTTGATGGTTTGTAAGAAATAGTCAGTAAAACGCTATCTAAACGTTGGTGATCAATTTATGCTAAACGTAGATCTATCTATCTCTCCCTTTCCCTCTCTTTCTCTCTCTCTCTCTCTCTCTCTCTATATATATATATATATATATATATATATATATATATGCCGCCCGGCATCGGGTTCATAACTTTATGTGCATATGTATGTATTAAAACCTTTTAATATGTACGGTAATGTCTTTCTATGTAATAAGCTTCCTTAACTACCATAGCAAAAAGTTGGTAGAGATCGCAGACGTCAATTGTTCTTTAACTTTGACATCAATTTTGACCCCTGAACATTTATAGTATTGAGCTCAAATAAAATTATAAAGTTAGATCCATGTCCAAGTTACCTATATCTTAAACTTTCAAGTGTTTAGACCCAAAGTTGGCGGAGGAGTTTGTTAGAGTTCTCAGAGGTCAAATAGTTTAACTTTGACACTTTAACAGCCAAATTTCTGGCCGAAAACCGATTAAAAAATATTCCCAAATCTCAATACCCCTTATATCAAATCTCGAGTCTGTAGACTGAAAATTGACAGAGTAGTTTGGTAGGGAAGTGTAAACAGCCAGCCAGACAGACATTTTACTTATATATATATATATATATATATATATATATATATATATATATATATATATATATATATATATATTAAAAAAGATAAAGGAGTAAAATACTACTACAAATAAAACTGCTACTACTACTAATAATAATAATAATACTAATACTAATAATAATAATAATAATAATAATAATGGAAGTCCTCTATTTCGACGGCGTGGTCAGAAAGGTGAAAATATACAACACCTCGTCAGTAGAATTGAGAATTTAGCTCAAAAGAAGTATAAAAGACAAAATGACGTTATTCACAAAACGGTCCCTTAAGATATATGCAAGAAAAGGGATAAGAATGCAGTGAAAATGGCACGAGCATGTTTCAATAGGGTTGGCCGAGAGTAATAATGAAAATTATTGTGCGGATAATATGATAATCTGATTGAACAATGAAACCAGATTTAGTCTTGTTAGACAAAAACACGGGGCAATAATAATAGATACCAGATGATGTGAATGTGGTCGAAACCTGAAGGGGAGACGGGTAAAAGGTAACAATATAAAAAAAGGGAGATAAAAATATTGTTGAAGTTAAAAACGTTAGTAATGCTACCTGTTGCGATGGGAGCCTAGTGATTTGTAACAAAAAGGATTTGACCAGGGGATTAGGAAAATTCGGAGCCATTCTAATGTTGGAGTACTTAAAAAAATTGTAATGTTCTAGTACTTCAGAAAATTGTAATGTTGAAGTACTTAAGACAATGGTGGAGTGCTTCAGAAAATTGTAACGTTGGAGTACTTCAGAAAATTGTAATGATGGAGTACTTCAGAAAATTATAATGTTGGAGTACTTCAGAAAATTTTAATATGGGAGTACTTCAGAAAATTGTAATATGGGAGTACTTCAGAGAATTGTAATGTTGGAGTACTTCAGAAAATTGTAATATGGGAGTACTTCAGAAAATTGTAACTTTGAAGAACTTCAGAAAATTGTAATGGTGGAGTGCTTCAGACAATTTTAACGTTGGAGTACTTCAGAAAATTGTAATGATGGAGTACTTCACAAAACTGTAACGTTGGAGTACTTCAGAAAATTGTAATATGGGAGTACTTCAGAAAATTTTAATGTTGGAGTAGTTCAGACAATTGTAATGGTGGAGTACTTCAAAAATTTTAATGTTGGAGTACTTCAGAAACTTGTAACGTTGGAGTACTTCAGAAAATTGTAATAGTGGAGTGCTTCAGAAAATGGTAATGTTGGAGTACTTCAAAAATTTTAATGTTGGAGTACTTCAGAAAGTTTTATGTAGGAGTACTTCAGAAAATTGTAATGTAGGTGTAATTCAGAGAATTGTAATGTTAGAGTACTTCAAAAAATTTTAATGTTGGAGTACTTCAGAAAATTGTAATGTAGGAGTACTTCGGAAAATTGTAATATCGGACTACTTCAGAAAATTGTAATGTTGGAGTACTTCAGAAAATTGTAATGTTGGAGTACTTCAGAAAATTGTAATATCGGAGTATTTCAGAAAATTATAATGTTGGAGTACTTCAGAAAAGTGTTATGTTGGAGTACTTCGGAAAATTGTAATGTTGGAGTACTGGAGTACTTCAGAAAATTGTAATATCGGAGTACTTCAGAAAATTTTAATATCGGAGTACTTCAGAAAATTGTAATGTAAGAGTACTGGAGTACTTCAGAAAATTGTAATGTAAGAGTACTGGAGTACTTCAGAAAATTGTAATGTAGTACTTAAGAAAATTGTAATGTAGGAGTACTGGACTACTTCAGAAAATTATAATGTTGGAGGACTCCAGAAAATTGTAATGTTAGAGTACTTCAGAAAATTGTAATGTTGGAGTACAGGAGTACTTCAGAAAATTGTAATATAGGAGTAGTTCAGAAAATTGTAATATCGGAGTACTTCAGAAAATTTTAATGTTTGAGTACTTCAGAAAATTGTAATGTTGGAGTACTTCAGAAAATTGTAATGTAGGTGTGATTCAAAAAATTTTAATGTAGGAGTACTTCAGAAAATTTTTATGTAGGAGTAGTTCAGAAAATTGTAATATTCGAGTACTTCAGAAAATTGCGATCTGTGAGTACTTCAGAAAATTGTAATATTGGACTACTTCAGAAATTTTAGTGTTGGAGTACTACAAAAATTATGATGTTGCCATACTTCAGAAAATTGTAATGTTCGAGTACTTCAGAAAATCTTAATGTAGGATTACTTCAGAAAATTGACATGTTGGTTTACTTCAGAAAATTGTAATGTTGGAGTACTTCAGAAAATCTTAACGTAGGTATGCTTAAAAAATTGTAATATAAGAGTACTTCAGAAAATTGTAATGTAGGTGTTATTCAGAGAACTGTAATGTTGGGGTACTTCAGAAAATTGTAATGTTAGAGTACTTCATAAAATTGTAATATTGGAGTACTTCAGAAAATTGTAATGCAGGAGTATTTCAGAAAATTGTAATGTTGGTGTGATTCAGAAAATTGTCATGTCGGAGTACTTACAAAAAATTGTAATGTAGGAGTACTTCCGGAAATTGTAATGTTGGAGTAATTCAGAAACTTCTAATGTTGGTGTAATTCAGAAAATTGTAGTTTCGGAGTACTTCAGAAAATTGTAATGTAGGAGTACTTCAGACAATTGTAATATTGGAGTACTTCAGAAAATTGTAATGTTGGAGTGATTCAGAAAATTGTAATGATGGTGTGATTCAGAAAATTGTAATGTTGAAGTACTTCGGAAAATTGTAGTGTCCGAGTACTTCAGAAAATTGTAATGTTGGAGTACTTCAGAAAATTGTAGTGTCGGAGTACTTCAGAAAATTCAAGTGTCGGAGTACTTCAGACAATTGTAATATCGGAGTATTCAGAAAATTGTAATGTTGGAGTACTTCAGAAAATTGTAATGTTGGAGTACTTCAGAAAATTGTAACGTTGGAGTACTTCAGAAAATTGTAATGTTGGAGTACTTCAGAAAATTGTAATATCGGAGTACTTCAGACAATTGTAATATCGGAGTACTTCAGAAAATTGTAATGTTGGAGTACTTCAGAAAATTGTAATGTTGGAGTACTTCAGAAAATTGTAATATCGGAGTACTTCAGAAAATTGTAATATCGGAGTACTTCAGAAAATTGTAACGTTGGAGTACTTCAGAAAACTGTAATGTTAGAGTACTTCAGAAAATTGTAATGTTGGAGTACTTCAGAAAATTGTAATGTTGGAGTACTTCAGAAAATTGTAATGTTGGAGTACTTCAGACAATTGTAATATCAGAGTACTTCAGAAAATTGTAATGATGGAGTACTTCAGAAAATTGTAGTCTCGGAGTACTTCAGAAAATTGTAATGTTGGAGTACTTCAGAAATTATAATATTGGAGTACTTTTGAAAATTGTAATGTTTAAGTACTTCAGAAAATTGCAATGTTGGAGTACTTCAGAAAATTGTAATGTTGGTGTGATTCAGAAAATTGTAATGTCGGAGTACTTCAGAATATTTTAATGTTGGAGCATTTCAGAAAAGTGTAATGTTCGAGTACTTCAGAAAATTGTAATGTTGGAGTGATTCAGAAAATTGTAATGTAGGAGTACTTCAGAAAATTGTAATGTAGGATTACTTCAGAAATTTTAATATTGGAGTACTTTTGAAAATTGTAATGTAGGAGTACTTCTGATAATTTAATATTGGAGTACTTTTGAAAATTATTATGTAGGAGTACTTCAGATAATTGTAATATTGGAGTACTTTTGAAAATTGTAATGTTGAAGTACTTTAGAAAATTTTAATGTTGGAGTACTTCAGAAAATTGCCCCGTTGGGAACTACCAAACTCGTGTAGACTGAGAAAAGAAGATGTTAATAATCTATGTTTATTTGTAATTCTCCGCTTTTTAGTATAAGATCGGCAATAACAACAGCCTACCATAAAATATTAGAACATAAATAATAATAATAATAATAATAATAATAATAATAATAATAATAGGAATGACTGGAAAAATACAACGAACAACAACAATGAAAACAGCTGAAATATTAAGGAAACCCCTTGAATGTGGAGACTAACACATAGGAGCTACAAGCGCAAACCAGACAAACTGCTTCAAAACCAAAACATGAAACGCCACATGGAACCAAGTACATTGAAGCCGAATATCTATAAGTGTTTGAACCCCCTCCCCATCTTCCACAATCCCCATTACCACATCACTGAACTCCCTCCCCTAAAAATGTGAGACCAAATAGCCAAGTAGAGTCAAGGAGGAAGGAAAGACCGAGAAGAGAGCACTGAACGCTGGATAAGTGCGTAGTGAACTGGGACCTTGAGGAGGCTTATTGCCACTCAAATTCCAGTGAAGACGATAAGCCGCTGCCAACGAGAAATCAATGGCAAGCAGCTGTTGCGATAATGCAAATTTATTAGCAAATACTACCTAAAGAGGTGGAGAGTACTGGGAATCTTGGGGACTTGTTGTCACTCAACTTCCAGGGAACACCACAGGCTGTTTTCAAAGAGAGATCTTTTATAACCTGTATGAAAGCTCCTTGTTGAGACACCGGTTCTCGCCAGATCACCGAAGTTAAGCAACGTTGAGCCTGGCCAATACCAGATGCGTGACCGTTTGGGAAGGCTAGGCGCTGTATGTACCTTCTGGGAAGGTTATGCGTGGGGCCAGCACCCTCCCCCTGTAAAAAGAATTCCTCGCTAAAAAAGCATCTACAAAGTTGTAGATGGCCTATGCCCCTCCGGGGGCCCAAGGAGAGGGGGGGGCTATATGATGAAAGCTCCTTGTGAGCCAACAATAATAGCTACATCTAAAACACCCTGACAAATGATACACGCACAAACCGACAATAGTACTTGTAAATGAAAGTCACAAAATCCTATAAGACATAGATACACAGATGGATAAAACCATCCCAGTAAGAAGATCGAATGTCATAATAGTTAACAAGAATGAAAAGGTTCTTTTTTTTCAGATTGTTGATTTTACAGTTCCAGCAGACCATAGAGTGAATATCAAGAAGACAGAGAAGCGAGGGAAATACACGGAACTGGCGAGAGAACTTAAAGGGATATGAAAGAAGAGAGAGAGATTGGCATCAGCGGGACAGCTGAGAAAATACCGCGTATACGATTAGTGAGAAAGGCGGAAATATCACGGAAATACCTTGAATGCGGAAATGAACACACATGAGCTACAGGCACAAGCCAGACATATCAAAGCTCCTACAGATGTAAAACACAAAGGAATATCACGTGAGATCGTGATAACTGGAACTGTGTAATTGAAATTTAATCCCCCGCACCCTCTTCCCTCTTTTTTGTGTCACCATTACCTGGCACCACACCAAATAAGTGTCAAGGAGGATGAAAAGACCGAAGAAAGAAAGTACTAACCATACCTTCACTGGATGAGTGCAAAGAGGACTGGAACCATGGGGAGGCGTATTGCCACTCAAAATCTAGTGAAGACCAATGGTCGCTGCCAACGGGAAATCAATGGTAAGCGGTTGTTGCGATAACGCAAATTCAGCTGCAATGGTTATCAGTGAAGAGTACTGGAAATCTGGTAAGACTTGTTGGCACCCAGACTCTAGAGAATGGCACAAGTTATTCTCAAATAGAAATCTCTGATGATGCCTTGTGTGACAATAGATAGATAGATAGATAGATAGACAGTGGGGCCCCTTTAAGACAAATCAAGCGTGAAAGAGACCTCACCATCAGCTTCCAAGCCTTAGAATTTCAAGGAGTCTAGCCTAATGCAAAATGCTTCAAGAGTTCAGCAGAGAAGGGAGGGATTATGAAGTTGGCTCACAAAAAAAGTTTACCTCTAAAATGTCTCCTCCGGGTCATCATATACACGTCGTAAATATAATACAATTTATCAGCAAATATATTACTATTTATCCACTAGTTTCGGTACGTGAGCAATTTTCAGAACAGAAACATGATAGCCAGATTCATTATCACTTTAAGAATGATCAGATTAATCTAGTCTTTACTTTTACTTCACTTTGACGGTATTCGGCACATAACTACTAACACGAAACCTACTTAAAGACAATAGGAATCATCGAATCCTTTTTCTTTGATCTTTATTCTATACTAGAAGATGTACCCGACATTCCCCGGTATTAAACGTAACGTTAAATTCCTTTAAACAATGAAGTAAAAAACAGAAAGAAAGTGAGACATGCGCATGTGAGTATTATGTTTTTGTTTTCTAAACAGTTCACTTCTTTATGTAAAAAGAAAAATACTTAAGCAAATATCGAAACCTAAAGACAGAAAGTCAAATACAATAACCATTGGACTAATTGACACGACCTTCAAACCTCGTGAAACAGTTGACAAAGAGATAAAAATTTGATGACTCCCAAGTGTGAATGTTTCTATTTTGACGCCTTACCAGCCCTTTTTTTCCGGATGATATGGATTAAAATGGTTTCCAGTTGTCTAAATACCAAATTTAAAGTCTGTAGATTAAGAATTCGTTGAGTATATAGGTTGAGAAGTGTCATCACACACCCATGCACACACACATTCTCACTGTTATAGAATACTAGCATGGGTGCCCGGCGTTGCACGGGTGTGAGGTGTATGCTGAGCAAAAAAAAAGGTCAATTTTTTTTTTGCTTTGACCCCTATTATGACCCCTTAACATTTATTGGTTTGGGCTCTAATCAAGTTATTATGTTAGATCCATGTCCAAGGAACCTATATCTAAAATTTCTAGTGTTTAGACTCAAAATTTTCCAAGGAATTTGGTAGGGTTCTCAAAGGTCAAATCGTTGTAACTTTGACCCCTTAACAACCAAATTTCTGGTAGAAAACCGATCACATAGATTTTCCAAAAATCTCAGTACCCTGTATATCAAATTTCAAATCTGTAGACTTTAAATTGACAGAGTTATTGCGTAGGGAAATGTACACAGACAGACAAACAGACAGACACACAGACAGATACACAGACACGTTCACTTTTAAAGATATATAGATAAGATATGAGATTACTAGAATACGGGATATCAACAGATTGATTTAGCGTTTGACGCTTGTACGTTATCTTACTAATACTTAATTACTTGTTTTTTTTTGTTTTTTTTGTTAACTTAGTCATATATTTCTTATAAACAATATTAAAATAAACTAACAATTATCTCTAACCACAAAAGAAATTAGGTGATTGAATGATTATAGAATTTTTTTTTTCTTGTGCAATTACCCGGCGCAACGTCGAGTAAACGTAGTGTTAAACCCTTATTACATACTGTTTTATTTTTATTATTATTACTAAATATCGTTGTGGAAAGTGGCTTGTATATCAGTTTTTTCCACAGATGATATACATTTTCTGACTATCTTAATGGTAATGGTGCTCTTATTTTACTACGTGTTCGCTTTTTTATGTTTTTCTTAACAACAAAGACATTTGGAGTTTTCCTTCCTTCCGAATTTTAATTCTTTTTGGCGCGTATTTTTTATGACTATTTACAATTTTACACTTAAACCTAATTTACAAATTTTAGTTTCTTTCTTTCTCCGCCGATGCTTTACGAATATGTACATTATCGATACTATATTTTTACATTTTTTATAAACTAGTATTTGAGCCCGGCGTTGCCCGGGTGTTTTGAAGTATATGTTAAGCAAAAAAAGCGATCATTTTTTTTTTTAACTTTGACGTTATTATGACGCCTTAACATTTATTTTTTGGACTCAAATCAAGTTATTAACTTAGATCCATGTCTAAGGAACCTATATCTAAAATTTTAAGTGTTTATACCCAAAATTGTCGGAGGAGTTTGGTAGAGTTCTCAAAGGTCAAATCGTTGAACTTTAATTCCTTAACAGCCGAATTTCTGACCGAAAATGGATCACAAAGATTTTCCCAAATCTCAGTAGACTGTATATCAATTTTGAGTCTGTAGACTGAAAATTGACAGAGTTATTGCGTAGGGAAATGTAAACAGACACACAGACACTTTCACTTTCATAGATATACTAGCATGGGTGCCCGGAATTGCCCGGGTATTTAGAGGTGTATTCTGAGCCATAAAAAAAGAAAAGCGGTCAATTTTTTTTTCAATTTGACCCCTATTATGACCCCTAAACGTTTATTGTCTTGGGCTCAAATCAATTTATTAAGTTAGATCCATATCCAAGGAACCGATATCTAAAATTTCAAATGTTTAGACACAAAATTTTCGGAGTTTGGTTGAGTTCTCAAAGGTCAAACTGTTGACCTTTGACCCCTCGACAGCCAATTTTCTGGCCAAAAACCGATCACAAAGATTTTCCAAAACCTCAGTACCCTGTATATCAAATTTTGAGTCTGTAGACTAAAAAATGACAGAGTTATTGCTAAGGGAAATGTACACACACATACACAGAGAGAGAGAGACACACACACAGATACGTTCACTTTTATAGATATATAGATAGATAATAAACGTGGGTTCTTCCCCTTTTTGACTTATAATCAAGCCATTTATTTTAATGATCGTCCTATTTTCATTCCTGTTTTCTTTAATCGATTCTTATGATTTCTCTTCCTTTTCTTGACGCTGAAATCAAGTTTTAACACTTATATGGGGGCAAAGCATCCACACGAAAATATATTTACGAAATTACAGGTAATCATTATGTTATATAGCCGGGTTTTCATATTGTGGAGAGACAGTGACATGTAATACAGTGAGTAGGGAAGAAGAGAGAGGAGAAAGAGAGACATTTATACTTTTTAATATCTGTTGGTTCTTAACACATATTTAGAGAGAGGAGGGTTATCAGTCCTTATGACACAGGAGGAGAAGGGACAGTCATTACTTATATGGAGAGGGGGACACATTTCTTAGATGAGTTATTCACAAAGTTCATTATAACGATGAGGGAGACAATGTTCATATAAAGATTATTACACATTACCTTCAATTTAGTAGAAAGATGACACAAGACGCAGTTACAAAATAATATGTGTTCTTTTATTACAATCGACCGGTCGCAATGATGTTGAACTCCAGGAATTACAGAGTCGACTACATGATTAAAAACTTCCTCCCTCGCTTCCAAAGGGAGACTGCCTTCTCTAACGATGTCATCTCTGTCTCTAACTCGACTCTCGACTAAAACTAGCAAACTATATTGATAATTCATTTCTCCATGACGTCATAACGTGTAGAATTAAAGTTTATCGTGACCTAAACATGCGTTGTTTAGCAGGTTTCCAAACCACTTTTGCAGACAATGAATTTTCTCTAACCTATTTTTCGACCTAACTTATTTTTCAACATATTTGATTTTCCTATTGTTCGTTCTTCTAACTGACCTTATTTTAATTTAGTTTTCATAAAAAGAATTGAATAAACAAAATTCCTTTTACTCAAACATATCTACTATTTTATATTAAATTTGAACAATGCGAATTCCTTCCTGAATCTATTTCCGGACCTTGCTTCTAAGGTTCGAATCCCGGTCTATCTAATCTCATTTTTACTTATTTAATGTTTTTCTTACTTACAGGAAAAGGAGACCTGCCTTATAACAGTTAGTTTACGTGTATACACGAAACATATTTCTTTCGATAAACTTTAATTATACTCGTTAAATCATCGAAAATATATTAGATTTTTCGCGCTGAAAAAACGCGTGTCCGCCATGTTTTATTTTTATTATTATTATTATTACATATAAATTATTTTCGAAAAACAAAATCTCCATTTGAACAAATTTTTATTTTCTTCATATTTAATATGATTGACAGGATTGAAAGTAATATTTTTTTCATTGGAAGAATTTGTTTTAATTTAGAAATACTAACTTTTAAAAAAATTACCGAATTATATAAAAAGTAAAAAAGGAAAAAGTTATAGTTATTCGAGACGGATTTGACACTTTTTTTTCATAAAGTAAAGAAAAAAATACCATATATTGGCCGATAATTAATGCATTCTCAAAATGGAAAAACTCTTAGAGAGTATCTTATGTAGTACTGCACATTTAATGATGCCGTTCTAAGATTCCACCTTTGCCTTCAGGATCTGTACCAACAACGCCCTAACTTCACAGAGTTTTCTACTAGTTAGTGAAGACAGCGTTCATTTTTCGAGTCGCGTTTTGTTTTCGTAAGTAATGGTAACATTTTTTACGTGTTCTTGTGATTATCTCAATTACAAAAGACAAGTGCCAAAGAAAACCGAATCATAACTACTGCATGCGAGCTGCGTTTGCCGAATATATTTCCTCATGTGAGATCAATTTGTTAACTTCCGAAAGATGGTATGGCGCCAAGATTTACAGAAGGTGATTTTTAAAAGGAAATGTAGTATTTTCAATCCTGCTATATTTTTAACTGGAAAAATTCCGACCTATTTCACCAATGGCAATCACAGAAACATCCGAGCTTAGATATAGACAACGTCTGGCAGTGAATGAGTGTGAGAGTTTGTTAATTGAGAAAGAGGGAGTTGGGAGAAGTTGACGAGAAGTAAAGTAACATTTAAAGATAAGTTGCATTGCCGTTGGGTTGTTTCAAGTGTTGACATGTGATTTAGGATAATCCGCTTGTTATCGCGCTTTGAGTTGCGAGATTGCAATTATCGTATTTTCGAAATAGTTTCTATTGTGTAAATGTCTGATCGGGGAAAATCCTGGAAATGTAAGTAATATTTCATTCCAAGTCGTACACATAAGAATAACGTATTATTACCATTATCAAATATACTATTATAATTATTCTTATTGCAATCACCGTTAAAGTGTCTCCATTGCGCATGACAATCAAAAATTATGTATTTCAATATGCATAGTGATATGCATACTTCCCTCACTGTTTTCTACTTGTCTTTCTTCTTCTGTCTCTCTCACTCTGTCTCTCTCTCTCTCTCTCTCTCTTTCTCTCTCTCTCTTCCTCTTTCTTTCTCTCTCTCTCTCTCTTTCTCTCTCTCTCTCTCTCTTCCTCTTTCTTTCTCAATCTATCAATCATTTTACTTTCCGTTTTATACTTCGTTTCTCTGTTTTAGACACGCATTACTAAACACAGTAAGAACACCATAGGTTTTTATTTTTGTATTTATTTGAATGAAAAGATTTCTGGAATGATTACTGCATGATACAATCATTGGTATCACATTGTAAGCCATTTTTTTTACTCCTTCAGTGATTCATTTTTTTATTGCGAATTATTATCCTCATCTTTCTTAGTTCTTGTTTCACGACGTTTCGGCCCACTATTCCGCTGGTCTTCGTCAGGAGGTAATTCCCGCGACGGGATAGGAACTCACCTCGAACTGTAGAGATTCAACGTCTCTATTCACTGCGCCACAGGCCCTGAAAGGCGATCAAGGTTGAATTTTTTTTTGGGGGGGGGGTATAAATCCACGTTTATTTATTATCTCATTCCATGGTCAGATTCACACCGAATGGTATATATATTATTTCATTGGAATTCATTATTGAAATTAGTATTATTTATTAATTTATTCATAAATAAATTAATTAATAAATAAATAATACTCGCCTCTATAATAAATTTCAAATAAACATGGCGCAGTGGATAGACACGTTGAATCTCTACGGTTCAAGGTGAGGATTGTCTGAATATAGCGGTTTTAATCCTACCAAAAGCCGGTAGGAAGTTTACTTGGTCAAAATGTGGTGAGGCGACAACTATGGATAGCAGTAATTGCTGAGGATGCAGAAGGAGGTTTGGAGTTCGTATCCCGTCGAGGAAATTATCATCTGGCGAAGGCCAGAGGAATAGTTGACCAAAACGTCGTGAAATAACAACTAAAAAAGATGCAGTTAATAAATTAATAAATAATACTCAACTTAATAATAAATTCCAATTAAATAATATATATAGTGACGTCACCAAACTTGGCTGTTCTGTGCCCTAATTGCTCATTTCGTATTCGGCGATCACCTTGTCGAAAGCCCTGCGTGTAGAAAGGTCATGTCCGATAAATCACCACTCTCCCCACATTGTGAAAATATGAAGAGGACAAATCGTCGGGAACTTTTCAGCAAAGTCTGTATCACTGGAGCAAAGGTCAAGTCATTAGAAGAGAGAGTAACACCTTGACGACTAGTCTTTTGAATAAAGCAATAATAATTATTCCTTGAAAGAGTATACAACTCTGACTATTCACAGGTCTCTAACTTAAGTTCTAAATATTCGTGTCAGAACGGCTCTCTTTGGTAAAAGTCTGGACGATTTCAACGTGAAGCCGAGGAGCTATCTCCCAGCTGTGTGGACCGCGGTGGAGACGCTTTAGCTTATGATGACTCAGGATGACTCGGCCCTCCCCTCGACAGAATCAAATCCATAATTCTCGACATATTGTCGTCTCAAGTTATCAGTAATAATAAAAAAAAAAAACTCGACTTTGCAAGGATCATGAGTGGCCAACGGATCTTAAAGTTCGCCTTTCTCTTTGCCTCCTCTTTATGGGTCTCAATCTATCACTGTTACTATGACAGGAGAGTTTTTCCCTTTCTTGAAATGGGCCTTTATAACCGTAAATGCGTTTTCTAAATATTTTGTTTAATATCGGAGAGGATCCTTTGGCAGGCAATTCAATTATTTTTTTTAAATTACATTTCCACCCCAAGCAAGGCACATTGCCACTTTGATGGAGGAGGCTACTATAAGGGACATAAGCTACAGGGGTACTATGTGAATAGTTGGGCAGCAAGATGTCGGTTCACTTTAAACTTGAACTTCTGCATGTCAGTACAGTTGGGGAAGCAGGAACTCGGAAGGGAATTCCAAAGTCTATCGGTTCAGAAAAAGAAACTACTGGAGTAGAAAGCTCTCTTACATCTAGGTATCTCGACTGTGAAGGGGTGGGATTTTGCTGCTTGTCGAGTGTATTTACGTCGAGGGGGTACAAGTGCTTGCAGTTCGTCGGAGCATTCACCGTTAAAGTACTTGTAGAACAGGCAGCGAGATGCTCAATTTCGTCGATGGGACAGAGGCTGAAGCTTAGATGACAGTTCAGGATCTATTAGGTTGGCGACTCTCTTTTGGACCTTTTTTATGAGTGAGAGACTAGTAGCAGATGCACCAGTCCAAATATGACAACAATACTCCATACATGGGCGAATGGTGGCCTTATAGAAGTACAGGATACTTTCGAGCGTTAGTAGCTTTCTAGCACGGTAGAAAGTACCTACCTTTTTCGCAGCGGTCCTGGCAATACTCTCAATGTAATTTTTTCTTTTGTGGATGTGTGTGTGATCACCGTCTTATTTTTGATAAGCAATTCAACAGTTGATACACTTAAGAAGTCAGTCGTTCACGTCAAGGGCACAGATTAGTCTGTTTAGTTTCTGTTTTTTGTTTGTTTGTTTGTTTGTTTGTTTGTTTGTTTGTTTGTTCCTATAATCGGTATCATATTATCGATTACCTCTGTGATCGATATCGGTCAAGATCCTGATGTTCGGGTCTGGATACGGTTTTTCTTACAAGATCGTCCTCAATGAGAAATAATTAATATGCCTGGATAAAAGCTATTACTTTTTTTTATTAAAATGTCTGCCAATTTTATCTCCTCAATTCTTCAGCAAAAGTGAATTAATTAATTATCACATGAATATTTCCCAAATAACTCAAAAGTCCTCTTCGAGAAAAACAGAATATTTCTTTATCTGTTGAAATATTTTTGATAAATTGGAGTATGATCATTGAAAGTTGGAAGATTCTACTTATAGACACTGGCGATAGGAACTGACGAATTAAATTGAGCCATGCTCTGCTAGCAACCAATCAGAAAGCAGAATTGCTCCATAAAAATATTCAATCTTTTATTATTCCAGCACACATATTTTTGTGTCAACACAAGAAAGATCTTTTGCTCTTTGTCTGCAAAATTATAAACTACAGGACCTGTACAGAACAGCTACCCACTGAAAATTCTTCATATCCAGAAGTTATACAGAATAGTTTCTCCTCGGAAACTCTTCTAAAATAAAACATGGCTTTCAATTCAAGAGGTTATGAGACCAGTGGTAAACTTTACTTCGATGGGTCATAATCAAAATTCGAATTGTGGCAAGTAGTTTTTTTTTTTATTTTATTTTATCCCCCACAAAAATCTAACAAAATTTGTGAACGTTTGTCCTTATTTCATTTTTTCTACCTTTTCTTTATTTTCTATTTCACCGTCTGAACACTGACGTTTGTATACGCAGAATATCAACCCTTTTAATCAAATAAAATTGTCACAACATGGCGACTGATACTATAGAGTTTGTTTGACCATACTTTTGGATACCTGCGCGGGGGCAAAGATTACACTTGTATCCACAAAAATTATATAGTAGAACTTCCCTAGATTACTTGTCATTAAAGAAAAATATGTTTCATGCTTCCATAAACTACATCACTTGTTAACTGTACAAAATAAATAAATACACTATCCACCCAGTCGTCTAGAATACACATTCCATAATATATAAAGATACGTTTAATAGTTAAGAACTTCACAAAAAACATACTAATCCTTTTAAAAAGTTTATATTTTAATATAACTCAAAAATTTAAATCATTCCTTTATTTATTTTTCATATCTAGCTTATTTAAATGTTTTGGGTAAGAGAGTGGTAGTTTGGGTTATCGCGTCCAGGAATGGTAAAGTTTACAAAAGATAATTTGCTCATATAACTAACCATGTTATTTAGAATATACATGGTGCATTTGGTGTTTGAAAACATCACCTATTTTACCAATTATTTCCTGTATATTAACTTTTACTTTTTATAGACGATAAATAATGGGAGATAATAAACAAACACCGGAAATGAAAAGGCATGCTGTAATAGTTGCAATAATGACAGCATTAAAACACACACGTTTATTCAACAACTTCAGAATATCATCGAGGAGAGCCCCCACAAGTCAATAAAGTCAGTTGCAAAAGATCTCAGTGTCTCTGTAGCCACAATTCAAAGGATTGTACATGAGAATCTTCGATATAAGTCCTATGTGATGAAGAGAAACAAGTGTATGTCCGAGACGACCAAAGAAAATTGTTTACTGAAATCTAAGAGACTTTTAAACAAACTGAAATGTCCTACTGAGCAAGACATGTTTTTTTTTTTTTTTTTGCTTCTGTTTTTTTCAGACGTAAAGAACTTTGACAAATTTGTGGCCTCCAGGCTCTCCTCCGTTGGATTATTACGTGTGAGGCATTGTTGAGAGAGATGCTATTGACATCCTATCATCAAAGATTCTCTGAAAGCATTCATAGTCAAGTTAATGGTTAAAGTTAACATCGATGAGAAGCATCTTATACGCGCTTGCCAAAAGTTTAGGTGCAAATAGAAGCTGTCATTGAAACGGAAGGATATTTCATTGAATGAAATTATTAAATAAGAATGTCGCTTGTGTACAAATGTCGTTTTATTTAATTACAGATGTTGTTGTTGTTGTTAGTGGTGGTGGTGGTGATATTTTCATTATCCTTAAAAACGTAATAATTTGTTGTTTTTTTTACACAGTGATCACCACTTACCAAGGCCCGGAAGCCACTCAGGGATAAGCGTTATTGCAAGTACATTACGTTAGTGTGGATATTTGGTGAAGTGTTTACTTAATGTTCTCAAACAAGGGACGCACCTTGTATATTCCAAAGTTAATAATGATCTGTTCATGAAAAAAGTCTCATACATGTATATGCTCCTTGCATTTCCACCTTTATAATGTGTTTATGTTACTTATCGCATTTTTAGAATATATATTCCATTACTCTATATTTATAATTAAGGTCTTGTTTTAGAGGCGGCAAACTTTAAATTAAAATAAACTACAAAAAATAGTTTTATTATTCAAAAACGTGTTTATTCTAAAGATTAACTTTTGACATTTATATTTATTTTATTTGGAAGGCTACAACTTATCAAGGCCTGGGGGCCATTCGGAATAAGGGCTAAGTTTTAGCTAGATAGTGAGATAACATGATTACTCACAGTGAAACTTGAATATGGCTATATTATCCAAGACGACGGCTCATTAAGAATTTTTCAAATGTGATTTGAAAACGACTATGTTATAGTTAGCCTGGAAACAGTCGCACGGTATTGTGTTCCATAAACAATTCTAGGAAAGAAACTCCGTTCATGGAAGTTCTATTTAATTTTAGGCACAGATAGAGAGTGAAGGATGTTGTTGGCTATAGTTGCAGCTAGGCGAATGTTTGTTGCGACCATTTTACAAGGAGGAACTATAAATTGGAGCGCAGACGAGCACCTACCATAAAAGTAACGATTGAGCAGACGGACTCGCAACGTATCTTCCTTGAGAATGGGGAACGTAAGGAGGCGAAAAGATAATCGTTCATTACATTTCGAATACGTTTTTTTTTTATCCTGTCAAAGTAGGAAATGGTACTCTTAGGGGCTTCAGCGCAGATGTGGGAACAGTACTCAATCTTAAGACGTATTTGACTCTTCCACAGATAAAGGAGTGCGTCAGGAGTGCGTAGAACGATCCCACTATTTTTCCAGTGATTTTTTACAGCAGATCTGATGTAGGTCTTCTATTTCAGATCAGGAATCAAGGTCAGTTCAAGATGTTTGTCGAAACAGGACACTTCTTCAAGACGTTTTTGTTTAGTTCTTTTTTCAGGACTTATTTTCGACACTGCTCAGACATTACCTTTTTTTTTTTTTTTGGTAATTTTTTTACCCTAGCTCCAACTACACAATTTCCTTGAAACTGGGGACTTCTTTAGGTTTTAAACTATTCTGAGTAAGACAACCTCTATTAACTTTGGCGTAGACAAGTAGTTTCGAGATATAATGGTATGCATTATGCACTGTAATTCACTGTTCTACACACGCGCGATAAACAAGCCTACTTCTCTCCGGGCGACACTGCTATCTCTCTCTAATTTCTTTTTTGGCTTATATCTTTGTGGATGAGTATGCTAACAACATATATCAAGGTTACCCTTGGGGCAAATACTTTAACAATCTCCTCCACACTCATAAAATGGGGTATCTATTACGAAAGCCGTTCTTACCATGGCGAGATTGGGCGTGTCTATTCCATACGACGTTCTTAACATGAGGAGGTTTGGGATTGGCCACCAACAACAACCGTTATTTAATTTAATAGGGGGAGGGGCATACTTCCACCGGCCAACGCCGGTTAACGAGTTCTGCTAGTATAATAACTAATACGAAATCTGTATTAATCAAAATATCATATTAAAGCGTATTTTACGATCGCTGAAATTATGAATTCCCAATTAACATTAAATAGTTTACACATATTTTAACCTTGATTATAGTATATTACCCTGTTATGTTAGAAAAAATATAGAAAAAAAACACATTTAATAGACTTTATATTGTGTGTCTAGACATGTGTGTTGTCTGTAAGAAGAGGAAAGTTAGTTTAATCAATTATAATGAACGTAATTTTCGTTACTTAAATCATGTAAGTACGTCTACATGTAAAATAAGGAATTTTCTAAAAGAAAGCCGAATACGAAACAGAAAGGGTGTGAGATATTCATAAAGAAATTTGTTGAGAAAAGTCTTAGTTTTAAATAAAATAAATAAGGATTTAATTTTAACATTGACAACGGAGAAAGCTATTCTACTTGGACCCAGCAAACCACTCCTTCCCAGATTTTCGTCTGCAGACAGAAACGACACGAAATGATCTGAAAATCACCCCTTCTCAAGTACATTTTTTTTACAAAGGCATCACCACATTATCAAGGCCCAGACGCCACTCAAGGATAAGGGTTAAAGAGTGTACAGTAGAAATTGGTCAATATAGTAATCATTAGTAATGAAAATTTGGTAAATTTGATAACTTATATGGAACGGCTCATCAATAACTTATTTACTTTAGACTAGAACACAACCATATTGTAGTCAACCGGAAAGCAGGAAAACGGAAGACAATTCCACAGGCGTGCAGTTCTAAGAAAGAAGCTTTGTTCATGGAATCTACGTTTAGGTTTAGGCACAGATAAAGAGTGGGGGAAATTATTGATAGTGTTTACAGCTAGACGCGTGTTTCTTGTGAAAGTTTGGCGAGGGGGGACCATAGATTGAAGCTCAGTTGAACACTTTCCATGAAAATAACGATACATCAGAGACAAACTCGCAACATCTCTTCTGTGAGATAGAGGTTGCAAGGAGGAGAAAAGGACATCTCCTACGAGGCTACGAAGTCTATTTTGAACTCAATCAAGGCAGGCCAAGTCCTTTCTAGCAGCTCCTGCCCAGATGTGGCAACAGTATTCCATCCTTGGACGTACCTGGCTCTTATATAGATAGAGAATAGCATCAGCAGTGAGATATCTACCGGATCGATAGAAAGATCCCACCATTATTCCAGCGGCCTTGGCAACAGATTTGATATACGTGTTCCATTTAATATCAGGAGTAATGGTCAAGCCCAGAAGCTTGTCAAAACTTGAGGCCTCCTGAAGACGAGAGCCATTCATTTCAATTGATGACAAATGTGGATTAGAATGTTGATGATGTAAAGACAGAAGCTTGGTTTTAGATGCATTAAAAGTAACCAGCCACTCCTTTCCCCATTGTACTACGTGCTCAATATCAGAGGAGAGAGAATTGGAGAGAACTTGGTCGTTTACTGTCTTAGATGTGCTACCATAAATGGTAGTGTCGTTAGCATAAATGTCTACAAATGATGTAAGGATATGATTTGGAAGATCATTAATGTAGATCAGGAAAAGAGTTGGGCCCAGGATGGATCCCTGAGGGACACCGGCATTAATACTGTGAGCTTCTGATTTTTGCACCTCAACTACTACTCTTATGAACCTATCAGAAAGAAATGATTTAATAATTGAGAAGACTTTTCCAGCTATACCATAGCTAGCGATCTTATGAAGTAAACCTTTATGCCATACCCTATCAAAGGCTTTAGATATGTCAAGAGCAATTGCCCTAGAAAGATTGCCACCGTCGAGAGATTTGCTAATCCTATGCGATATAACTGTAAGGACATCTGCTGTAGATCTAGCAGAACGATTTCATAAAAAACCTAGACACCTCA
>NC_136501.1:24733107-24755607 GCF_053919585.1 Euprymna scolopes
GATGTGGAGGATGCGCCAATCCATCTTTTCTTTTGGCTATCATTTTTTTTTTCAAAACAAATGCGCTTATCTATAATATACATCTCATCTGTCTGTTTAAATGTATGTATGTATGTCTGCCTAAAACTTTCGACAGAGGCGACGGATTTTCAAGAGATCGATATCGTTTTGATGCCCGACCCTCCGGACGACAAATATCGAAAAAAAATTAGCCAGAAACATAAAATCCTCCACCCTCAACTGGGCACTTTTCTATAAGAAGGGGTCGCTTTTTTTCGCTGATATTTTCGAAAGTCATCCCCTCTTTTCGATTGACTACCCTTAATTTAAACTTTCGCCACTTCCGGTTTGGCGATGGATGCAACAGCAAAGCTGTCACGTTTTTTTTTTTTTTTTTTCAAAGTTCTTTCATTCTTTGCTGTACGGGTTCGAGCCTACCTGACTACTACTATTTTATTTTATTTATTTATTTATTTTTATTATTTTATTTTTTACTCAACACACACCTTTAAACACCCGGACAACGCCGGACACCCAGGCTAGTAATCAAATAAAAGCCGTTCCAGCTAAGTCGAAGTATTGCCAAACAGCGCGATTTTCCCTGCTATTTATGAGATAGATCAGGTACCAAATAAATCACACACTTAAATGACAATGTCCTTTTCTATAGTGGCGAATGCCTTCACGATGACAGCCTACAGAGCGTTGGCTGAGTGGAAGAACGGTAGCATGCAAAGACACGATCGGCTTGTTGTCTGGGTTCAAATCCCGCAAACAGCAGTAATTACTACTTCCTGCACCGATGATTGAAACGTCAAACACTAGAGTCTTAGATATAAAAATTATTAATATTTCTTGAAAAAAAATGAGTATATATGTACCTATATATATAAGCCTCTACACACACACACACACACACACACATATATATATATATATATATATATATATATATATATATATATAATCACGTTGACTCACCGGTTCCCATTGGATCACCGAAGTTAAGCAACGTTTAGCCTGGTCAATACCAGATGGGTGGCTATTTAGGAATAGCAGGAACGGTATGTATAAGGACGTTGACAATTCCCTGCAAGATCTGCAAAAGTTTAATGTCGTCATTTCCTCTATAGAGGATATACATGCGACTGAGGACAGCTTGCGAATTCCATAGTCCCATGAAACTCTCTTCTTGGGAGGAATCCGGTTCAATCCGCTTAGGTTAAGTTCTGCTTTAGCACAGTACTATATATGTATATAGGTCCATGCATGTATATATAATAGATTTCCAACATGTCAATACGCTTAACTCTAGTGTTACTATTATTGACCTGATGATGTGTCGACACAAGTTATGATATAACAAGTAATAAGTAATATGGAGTGTATATTATCTCCATACCTTCATTTCATGACTACAACCTTTTTTATGGAAAATAGAGGGTAACGATCGTTAAAGGGTTAATGATACGGACTGACGACCTGACTGTTCCAAGTTCGAATCCGGTTCGTTCCACAAAAATCACTTTCATTTAATATATTGGCAACCTTCATTCGGTCCATTACCTAAGCATTCGTTGTCGTTCTAGAAAGTATTCTGGGTACGAAAATATCGGGGTAACCAATGCCAACAATAGAATCCTCAGATTCATACGATGATGATGATGATGATGATGATGATGATGATGATGATGATGATGATGATGACGACAAATGCTGCGGACATTTTTCGTTGCAATTTGTGAAGTCAGTGTTTATTTCGGTGCCGTTTTTTTTTTGTTGCTTTTCTTTTTCTGTCATTATTTTTTTACTTTATATAGGCATAATGATAAAGTCTATTCGAATATGAACTATACAGACATCAATATTATAATTAGTTTCTCGAAATGGAATTCAACAACTTGTTAATTAAATTATTGACGAGATATATTTATAGTTCCTCCTTTGATTCCGTTCCGCCTAGTAATCATCTGTTTTGGGGCTTTCGGCCAAGTATCTCACCCGCCTTTATTGGAAGAAATCAATTTACTTTGCACAAAAATGTGCCAGTACTGGGCAGAATTTTGTTATTTTGATCGTAAGAAATGCTGACCACGTAACTGTTTTTTAGTCATCATAAAGTAGAAGGTATCGCTTGGAAAGTATTAATCCGTGATTTTTTTTTCTTGCATTATATTGTAGTATATAAGATATATATTAACACGCTAGCCATTAGATATCGTAGAAATCCAAAGATTATATTGTTGGCACTGGTTTTCTCAATATTTTTCTAGTCAGAATTTTTTTGAAAAAGATATCGTGTACTTACGGAAAGGGCCAGGAGAAGATTACCAACATTCCAAGTGAAAGTGATTTCTTGTGGAACGAACTGGATTCGAACTTAGAAAAGCCAGGTCGTCGGTCCGTGTCGTTACCCACTAAACCACCGTCACATTCTACCATGCTAGTGGTGCGTCTTCTAATACAGTTGTGTCAAATTCTGTAATGGATAGAACTGAACCGTATAATGAACTGCTTCACATTTTATGACGTCAACAATTTAGAAACTAACACATGAACGTGCGTCTTTATGGAAAATGAAAGCTTTAATATAACATGGTTGAAGTATTATTTGGGCAACAACAACAACAACAACCGTACTATAATTTTATACGCGGGCAACACCGGTTAACGGGTCCTGCTAGTTTAACATATTTAAATGGTCGATTGGGGAGAGGTAAATTATGTTATTTACTTTTTACTGACTCATTATTTGAGAGGTAAAGAAGAATTTTAATGGAATATTCGAATATCTATTTATCTCACACAGAGGTCAAGTGTTAGTTCTAGAAAGAGGTATATTGATTTGTGAGAACTTCGATGATTTATAATGAAACAAAGTGAAAAGCTTTAATCCGACAGGTATTCTTGACCCCATATGTGCGGCAGAGATTCTTGGATACATTTAAAATAAGATGCACCGTTTTTCGCATCTGTACGTTATCGATAAAATATCTGATTCAAACTGTGACAGAACGCCCAACTGATACACTCATCGGGAAACGAGGACGTATAAAAACAAAATATGACAGTTCTCTTGAGAAAAATCTATTGATTTTTTTTGTCCTCAATTTCGCTCTTTATTGCTTTGCTATTAAAGAATGCGATTCAATTGTTCGAAGGCATCTGCGGCCACCAATGGCGTTTGATGTTTTTTAATTAATTTATTATCTGCTAATTCAATTTTGACTTTTGCTTCTTGTCACACTTTTCGCTTTCCGAACTTTCGGATACAACCAATCGGTTCTCTGATGCCGATTAAGATATTCCCTTCGAACGCCATTATTCCTGGTAGCTGTTTTCTCCTCGATTGCCTTTGGTAATTATCTACAGAGGTTGTGTGATTGGGTTTCTACAAACTGCGTCCACATATTTATATGCGAGGCTTTGTACATAGTCCTTTCAACCGGTCTGTAATAATTCAGTTTCAAATAACATTATCACCGTTAAGCACGAAGATCGAATTTCCAAAGACGGGGGCCCATCTTCACCAATATCAACAGAATCTATTATTGGAATGGATAGTTTCATATTGGCAATGCTATGTTGCTGACCCTGTGCGGTTCTAGGCGGTGTACCCTCCCAGACCTTGCCATCTCTCTTTGAGAAGCTGTTAATTTGTTGTTAATCACCCGAGGTTCCTATATCGCCGAATGCAGATTGGAATGTCAAGACATATTTTGTAGGCCAGAGTGCTTTACCTCTAAGGCACTGGCTTTTCACATCTCACTTTCCGGTCATTGTGTCATATATTCACGTCGTATGATAGAGGTCAATAACGTGCATATAACGTCTTTATCCCTCCGTTGACCTGTCATATTTAAGTTGCTATCCTCTTCTCTTCTTCTCTTCTCTACATCTTTTTTATCACAGAAAAAGACGCTGCTGGTCTGTCGGTGTTCTCATGGGAGATGCCTCACTGCACTCTAATCTTTTGTTCCTTCTTGTAAGACATTTAGAGCAAAAACTCATCTTCTTCCACAATGCACTTATTTAGCATCCAATATACGACATAATCGTATTAACACATCGGTTCCCGATAAATCACTGTAGTTAACGAACAGTCAGCCTTGTCAGTACCGCATTGACCATTATATAATTATTAATATATTATTATATATTATTATATACTTATATGCATAGACCATTTCGAAATACCAGACGACAAGAATAGCAAAAACCTAATGTCGTCATATCTCCGAATTTGGATATACATGTGACTGTAAACCACCTGTGAATTTGATATTCCCAAGAATTTCTCACCTGGAGGAAAAATGTTTAAACTGCCTAGGATAAGTGCTACTTTCTACGGGTACCTAGAATCCGTTTAATTTTTCAAAGGCTTTCAGCTTATGGAACAAGTTTTCGCGGGACTGCTTCTCTGTTTATTACAATTTGGTTGTCTTGAAATCCAATATCAACAAATAGTTGTACTAAAGCATTGTAAAATCAAAAGCAGTTAATATGATTCGAGCTGTGTTAGTACGTCCACAGAGGGAATCGATTAGCAATAAGAAAACCATTTCCACTGCTTTTTCTAGTATTTAAAATTTATTCAGGTTTTCATAAATTTTGAAGGACAAAAAAGCAACAGTATGTTGCTCCTACTGCTATTTTTTTTTTAAATTAAAACGTACATAACGTTGAGCGTACCACGATTAAAACGCCAGTTCCTTATTAGCCATTTAACCAGTTACGGGGTAGATATTTTCTTCATTTATGTTTACTTTTTTGTTATTAATCTGTACATATTATAAAAATGAACTTTGTGTGTGTGTGTGTGTGTGTGTGTGTGTGTGTGTGTGTGTGTGTGTGTGTGTGTGTGTGTGTGTGTGTGTGTGGAAGGATTACTAACAAACTTCTTAATCAATTTCTACAAACTGGAAATTGACATATAAAGTATTCAGACAAGTGCAACAAACCTGATTTAGTCTTTAGACTCAAGTTATATATATATATATATATATATATATATATATATATATATATATATATATATATATTTCATAAGTTTGTAATTCGGTTTTGATTCAAGCTAATGCACCCAAATAATATGGATATATATGTGTGTGTGTGTGTGTGTGTGTGTGTGTGTTTAAATCTTAACTTTATAATATATTATAATCGATAGAACATTAACTCTATAATAATATATACGAATTCTGCAAGAATTAAAATATCATATTTAAGCGTACCTTACGACTTAGCTTTGACAGGCGTTCGTGCTAGCTTAGATAAATACTTTAGCAGTTTTAACCAAAAAGTTAAACTAATATGAGTGTCTCCATTTACACTGTATATCTGCAGAATGCCAACATCAATAAATTATATATGAATAAGTCCCCTGTGGAATTTCCATAGGTCTCGCTAGTACCGATTAATGTTTACCTAGTGTTTACTAAATAGTTTGCTAAACCGAATGTTTTCATAATAATCAATTTTCTATTCCTCAATATGTGGTAGAATCACTTCCTTATTTTTTTGTTGTTTTTTTTTTTGTTTTTGTTTGAAAGAGAGATTTGAATTTAATTTTTGTGTGTGTGTGCAAGGCCATGCTGTGAAAATATTCGATATCTTCGATCTGTCGGTATTTATCTCTTTATATTTCAAAAGCCAGAGGCACTCATCCTAGGTTAGTTAAACCGGCTTCCTTCGAAAGAGGAAGCCTCAAGGGAATATCAAATTGACAGCGGTCGCCAGTTGCATGTATATACCCGTCAGGGCATATGATGACGTTAGGTTTTCGAAGTAATTGTAAGGGGGATCGAGATTTTCATACATACTACGCCTGGCCTTCTTAAATGGTCACTCATCTGATACTGACCAGGCTTAACTTCCGTGACCTAACGCACCATATATATATATATATATATATATATATATATATATATATATATATATATATATATATATATATATATATATATATAAATAATGTGTTTTTGTTTGTTTTGTTTTGTTGTTGTTTCGGCCGGCTTTAGGCATGCAAGTATATTGTTTGATGTTGTTAAACTGAGTTATATTCATTTGGGCATCTGAATCTGTAATTCCTTTCGTTCCCTACTGCACTCTTAAACGGTTTTATTTTGGGCAATCCTCTCTGGGGTTTATAAGAGTAAACCCGGTTTGTAGGGTCACTTTCAACTTTTGTTTGTATTGAGGTAAATCGACATTGATCTCCCATTTTATTTTTTAGTTAAATGTTGCTTTTTAGTGGTTAAATAGATATACATTTTTATTGGTTAATTACATGTAGCTTTTTTATTGGTTAATTACACGTGGACTTTTATTGGTTAAATACGTATAGCTTATTGGTTAATTAGATGTAGCTTTTTATCGGTAAATACGTGTAGCTTTTATTGGTAAATTACATGTAACTTTTTATTGGTTAAATACGTGTAGCGTTTTATTGCTTAATTGCATGTAGCTTTTTATTGCTTGATTGCATGTAGTTTTTTATTGTTTAATTAAATGCAGCTCTTTATTGGTTAATTACATGTAGCCTTTTCTTAGTTAATTACATTTAGCTTTTTTGTTAATTACATGTAGCTTAAAATGGTTAATTACATGTAGCTTGTTCTGGTTAATTACATTTAGCTATTAATTAGTTTATTACATGTAGCTTTTTATTTATTAATTACATGTAGCTTTTTATTGGTTAACTACATGTAGCTTTTTCTTGGTTAATTCTGTGTGTCTTTCCATTGATTAATTACATGTAGCTTTTTAATTGGTTACTTACATGTTGCTTTTAATTGGTTAATTACATATAACTTTTGATCGTTTCATTACGTGTAGCTTTTTATTGGTTAATTACATATAGATTTACATAGGTTAATTACATGTAACTTTTAATTGATTAATTAGCTTTTTATTGGTTAATTATATTTTACTTTTACTGGGTAGTTACATTTAACTTTTTGGTTAATTGAATGTAGTTTTTTATTGGTTAATAATATTTATCTTCTTTTGGTTAAATTATATGTAGCTTTTTATTGGTAAATTACATGTAGCTTTTAATTGGTTAATTAGATGTATCTTTTTATGGTTAATAACATTAATTACATGTAGCCTTTTATTGGTTAATTAATTGTAGCTTTTTATTGGTTAATTATATTTAGTTTTTAATTTGTTAATTACATCTAGCTTTAAATTTGTTAATTACGTGTAGCTTTTTAATGGTTAGTTACGTCTAGGTTTTTATTGCTAAATGAGTGATTTTTCTGACAAAGGGTGAAGAAAAAGCTGCTTAAAGGTTGGTAGGACTTGGTGACCAGTAGTCTGAGATGTCGGAAATTTTTCTGTCTCTGTCTGTACTTGTGGCCATGTCACTAGTAAGGGTGCTGGAGGTAAACGTTTTGTCTGGGCTGACGTTATCCGCCTGATAGTCAGGGACCCGAACCTTGGATTAACCACTAAGAAGGCTGTCCTATCAGCAGGCGCAAAGTACTGGGACTGCTGTATTGTCATTTGGTGAGTGGATCTGGACCATGCAGTAGTCTCTGGTGGGGTCTCTCGATGCCATACTAGTGGGTAATTGTTACGGCTTTACCTTTTCGTGTGCTACAAAAATAAAATTTTTCCTGTCTTTTTCTCTCTTACTTTCCCTCTCTGTACTGCTCTAACCAAGTATGCCGACCTATTCCACAAATCCCAAAACCTCAACATGAAATATCTCCAGAATAAAAACTCGATTAAACCTAGAACCCCATCTTCCAACGTAGACCCCTACTACCAGGTCTCCTTCTCCAACATCAGGGGTCTACGTTCCAACATTCCAGAGGTTGAAACCCAATTACAGGAGACGAAACCGGACATATTATTTCTAAGTGAAACTGGAATAGGGCCGACCACTTCCCTAGATGAGTTCATAATTAACGGATACTCTAATTTAACAGCTAAATCTGACACCCAAGATCACCATGGGCATGGAATATGTGCCTACATTAAGGATGGCTTCCCGTGTGGCAGGGATATCTCTAGAGAAGATCCTAATTTACCCTATATGTGCTTCAGGGTCGCACTTGCTAACACCATTGCATTTATATTTGCCCTCTATAGGCCCCGCAACAGCATATTTACTATCTTTAAGAGCATATCTGAGAAAATAGACCACGTACTGTCTGCACATCCCTCGGCTAACATCCACATTTGTGGTGACTTCAACGTCCATAACGTGGAATGGCTGACCCATTCAAATAAGACAGATGATGAGGGGAGGTTTTGTCATGATTTTGCCATTGCTTATTACCTCACTCAGATTGTTCGTGAACCCACCCGTGTGCCCGATACACCCGGTCAATATGCAAGCCTCCTAGACCTTTTTCTCTCAACTTCTCCTGAGCTATGTTCATGTTCCGTTCATTCTCCTCTAGGATCCTCCGACCACTCCGTCGTATCAGTTAAGATAAAAACGAAATGTAAGAAGCCCCCAGACGTACCCCTCCACCGTACTGTATACCGTTACTCTATGGCTGAATGGGATAGCTTCCGTACATTCATATCTGATTTACCTCTGCACTCCATGTTTTAAGAGGAAGTGTCCTCTATAGTATCAGATCTGACCGAATGGCTAATTGTAGGCATAGACCAATTCATACCATCTAAAAAATTCCAACAAAAACCTAACAGCCAGCCATGGTTCTCCCCAGAATGTGCTGCTGCTATCGCGCACAGAAATCACTTTTTCCATAGCTTCCAACGTAATAGATGCACTGAGACTAAAGCTGCTTTCAGGACTGCCAGCAACCACTGTAAAAGAGTAATAAAAAATGCAAGAGAGCCATATGCCCAGTCTGTTAAATCCAAGGTAGCTGATCAGCGGCTTGGTTCCAACCAGTTTTGGCAAATAACAAATAGGATCTGGTCCATTGATAGAACGCACACTTCTGTGTGCATTCTATCAATGGACCAGAGGTCATCTCGTCAGCGTCAGACAAGCTAAACTATTTGCCAAGAACTTTGCCGCTAATTCTACCCTATGCGACAAAGGCCATCAACTCCTCATATTTCCTCCTATAACACAGAACAAGCTAGGTAACATACAAATATCCGTGCATGAGGTCGCCAAGCTAATCAAGAACCTAGATTCCAGTAAAGCAACTGGCCCTGATGACATCCCAATTATAGTGTTAAAAAAGCTTCAACCAGAACTTGCTCCCATACTTACGAAACTGTTTAAGCGCTGCCTTTAGGAGAAGTGCTTTCCGACTCGCTGGAAGACCTCATCAGTTTGCCCTGTGTTTAAGAATTCAGGTGATAAGTCATCTCCCTCTCAGTACAGACCAATAAGTCTCCTGTGTGTTATGCGTAAGTTGCTGGAATCCATATTAAATAGAGATAGTCAATCACCTCAGCAGGAATAACCTTCTTAGTGACACACAATATGGTTTCCGCTCTGCAAGATCTACCGCAGATGTGCTGACGGTTATATCCCACAGGATTAGTGAATCTCTTGACAAAGGCTTCCTTTCTAGGGCAATTGCTCTTGACATATCAAAGGCCTTCGACAAGGTATGGCATAAGGGTCTACTTCACAAGATTTCCAGCTGCGGTATCACTGGTAATGTTTTCTCAATCATTAAATCATTTCTCATGAGAAATAAGGCTCATAAGAGTAGTGGTAGATGAACAAAATCGGAGGCCTGCAATAAAAATGCTGGAGTCCCTCAGGGGTCAATCCTAGGCCCAACTCTCTTCCTGATCTACATCAATGACCTCCCTAAGCACATACTTAAATCATTCGTTGACATCTATGCTGATGACACGACCATCTACGACAACACATCAAAGGCTGTAAATGACAAAGTTCTCTCTGATTCTCTCTCCTCTGATCTCGAGCGCGTGGTTCAGTGGGGGAAGATGTGGCTGGTTACCTTTAATGCATCCAAAACCAAACTCCTATCCTTACATCATCAACGCTCTGATCCCCATCTGGCATCAATTGTGATGGATGGCTCTCGTCTGTGTGAGGCCCGTGTTTTGACAAGCTTATGGGTTTGACCTGATCTGAAATGGAACACGTACATCAAGTCTGTTGCCAAGGTCGCTGGAAAGATGGTGGGATCCTTCTACCACTCCAGAAGATATCTCACTACTGATGCAATTCTCTATCTATATAAAAGCCAAGTACGTCCAAGGATGGAATACTGTTGCCATATCTGGGCAGGAGCTGCAAAAAACAGCCTATCCTGCCTTGACAGAGTACAAAATAGACTTCGTGGCTTAGTGGGGGATGTCCTTTTCTCTACCCTGCAACCTCTCTCCCACAGAAGAGACGTTGCGAGCCTATCCTTGTTTTATCGTTATTTCCATAGCAGGTGCTCGTCTGAACTCCAATCTCTGGTCACCCCTCGCCAATCTTTCACGAAAAACACCCGTCTAGCCGAATCCACTGTGAAAAATTTCCCCCACTCTTTATCTGTGCCTAAATCAAAACGTGGATTCCATGAACAAAGCTTCTTTCTTAGAACTGCACGCCTGTGGAACTCTGTTCCGTCTGCCTGCTTCCCACCGGACTACAACTTGGATGTCTTCAAGTCCAATGTTAACAAATTCCTAATGAACTCCCCCCTTAATTAAACACTTCATCAAATCTCCACACTAACGTAATGTACTTGCAATAACCCTTATCCCTGAGTGGCTTCCGGGCCTTGAAAAGTGGTGATCACTGTGTAATAAAAAAAAATTTACGTGAAGCTTTTTTTATTAATTACATGTATCTTTTTCTTGTTTTATTAGGTGTAGCTTTAAATTTGTAAATTAGATGTATTTTTTTATTTGGTTAATTATATTTGTTAATTACACGAAACTTTTTATTGGTTAAATACATGTAGCCTTTAATTGGATAATTATATGCAGCTTTTACTTCGTTAATTACATGTAACTTTTTATTCGTTTATTACATGTAGGTTTATATTGGTTAAGTAGCTTTTAATTAATTTATTACATGTAACTTTTTATTGGTTTATTCTATGTGGCTTTTTATTTGTTAATTACATTTAGCTTTTTATTGGTCGATTACAATTTTTTTAATTAGTTAATTACGTCTCGCTTTTGATTGAATAATTACATGTGGCTTTTCAGTGGTTAATTACTCGTAGCTTTCTATTGGTTAATAACACATAGCTTTTTTATTTGTTAATTTAATTACATGTAAGTTTTTAGTGATTAATTACATGTAGATTTTTTTATTGGTTTATTACATGAGACTTTTATTGGTTAATTGCATGTAATATATAATTGGTTTATTACATGTAGCTCTTTTATTCGTTAATGACATGTAGATTTTTATTGGTTAATTACATGTAGCTTTTAATTAGTTTATTACGTGTAGCTTTTTATTTGTTAATATTATGTAGTTTTTAAATTAGTTAATTACATGTGTTTTTTATTGGTTAATTACCTATATCTTTTTATTGGTTAGTTGCATATGGCTTTTAATTTGTTTATTTTATGTAGCTTTTTATTGGTTTATTTCATGTAGCTTTTTATTGGTTAATAATATGTAGCTTTTTATTGGTTAGTTTCATGTAGCTTTTTATTGGTGAATTATATGGAGCTTTTTAATTGATAATTACATGTAGCTCTTATTAGTTAATTACATGTAGCTCTTATTGGTTAATTACATGTAATTTTCTTTGATTAATTACATGTCGCGTTTTATTGGTTAATTGCATGTACCTTTTTGGTTAATTACATGTAGCTATTTTTTAGTTAAGTACATGTAGCTTTCTTTTGGTTGCTTACATGTAGCTTTTTATTAGTTAATTACACAGCTTTTAATTCGTTAACTACGTTAAGCTTTTTTGGTTTTGGTTAATTTCATGTAGCTTTTTTATTGGTCACTTACATGTACCTATTCCTTGCTTAATTACATGTGGTTAAATTGTGTAGCTTTTATTGGTTAATTACATGTAGCTTTTTGTTTCTTAATTACATGTAGCTTTTTATTCATTAATTATATGTAGCTTCTTAATGATTTATTACATGTAACTTTTTATTTGTTTATTACATTTAACTTTTAATTGGTTAAATACATTAAGCGTTTTTGGTTAATTGCATGTAGCTTTTAATTGGTTAATTACATGTAGCTTTTTATAGGTTTATATAGGTTTCTATTCGTTAATTACATGTAGCTTTTTATTAGTAAATTACATATAGCTTTTAATTTGTTATTACATGTTGCTTTAAATTGGTTAAATTGGCTTTAAATTGGTTTATTACATTTAGCTTATAATTGGTTAATGATATTAAGCTTTTTTGGTTAATTACATGTGGCTTTTAATTGGTTAATTATATTAAGTTTTTTTCTGGTTAATTACGTGTAGCTTTTAATTGGTTAATTACATGTAGCTTTTAATTGGTTAATTACATGTAGCTTTTTATTGGTTAATTTCATGTTGTTTTATGCTTTGCCTGAAGGCACTTCTTAAAAATATCACATTATTTCATGAACCATTATCGTCCTTGACAAGTGGAAACCAAATAGTTTTAAAAATACAAAATCTCACACTACATTAATAATATAGGCGGTACTTTCTCTGTTTGTTAGTAAGTGTATGCCTATATTTTGAATATTTTCAAGAGAGGATGGTATATAATTACATGTAAACTTCTGGCGTCAAAATGCGCTGATGTTGTGGACACTTCACTTTGGTACTTCACTTTGAAATATTTATTTGAACAAAATATAAAAAGTTACAAATTGATCAAATTAGACATAATGTCAATTAAAAGTATAGGGATAATTGGTATCGTTGGTCACCCTTTGTCATAAATACTTAAAATTGTCTACGATACTCTTTACTAGAAATATCTCGGTCATCATGATAACATTCACTTTAGGGACTGCCATACTTAAGATAAACCCAAATTTGGAAAAGCTTTATTGAATCATAAATCATTTTATTTGATCGTAGCTAAAAGGCCAAGTAGACATTAAATATTTTACTTTTGTGATTCGACATTTTTAAATGAATGAAAAATATCAAGTATGGAAAAAAGGACGAAAAGCCTGTGGCCTTTTTGAGAAGTTTACTCGTTTCATCTCCATTTTCTTTATTATTTACAAATAAGGAAAGCGATTAAAAACGCATGTAAATTAAAAACAGTAAAAAGTTAACGAAACTAATTAGGTTTCAAATCCATGTTATGCTCTTTGAATCAATAAACATGTAGTGCGTCATCTTATAGTTTCACAATGGCTGGCAGAACGAAAGAATACTATCCCCCGTGGATTACATACAATAATAAATACAGCCAGATCACCAAAGTTAAGCAACGTTGATTCTAGCCAGTACCAGATTAGTGACTATTTGGGAAGACAAAGCGCTGTATGTGCCGCGAGGTAAAAAATACCAGTTTGAGAGACTGGCACGGTCTATCCTTCTCTCGAGGGTAGATGGGACTCTCTTAAGCCGTTGTAGGCACCCCATCTAGTGATGGCGTCACAATAAAAATACCCTTGATAGCCCTGGCGAAGTATCAAGTATTCAGCTACCGGCAAAACTTGACTTACACTACAAACTCAAATTCTAGGGTTCGACAGGTGGTTCCCGAGTTAGATAAGGTCGGAAATTACATTCACCGAAACATTGCAAAAATAACACTCAAGGTGAGAACAATAGTCCGAAGTATCCAAATAATACAAATATTCAATCCCCATCTCAAGAATCTAGAAACATTATGTCACAGATAAGTTCGGAAATAGCATCCTCATTGATTTCCTATGCTTAGGTTTTAAATCGGATTTTTTTTTTCTTAAAAGAGTTCGCTAATTATCTGCAGACATCAGGTTTTTTACTTTTTCTCACCTCTAAGTTCATTAAGTGATAACCTACATCGAGTATGGTCATATCTTCGCTGTCTTAACACGTGCCAATACAGTCTCTTTCGAAGGCATTTACTCACAGCTTTAAATAAAGAGTTGATGTGCTAAGTTCTCAACTAATAACAGGTAATAATATGTTTAAGAACGATATAAGCGTGAACTTTCCCACTGGTTCGCGACGACTTACCTTTTCTCCTTAGACACACCGAAGTAACGCGATGTTGAGAGTGAGCATTACCATTTGAGAGTTTGGGGTGCTGTGTGTAAAAGGACGGCAATTTAATGTCGTAGTATGCTATTACCTTCTTTCCTCCTTTTAATAAATAAGATCTCCCTATCGACTAAAACTCAATGTAAAAAAAAAATTAAAATTAAAAATGATACCGCTTTTGGGTCGTACGTGAAACTAAAATATACATTTTTTGTCTTCTAGCTAGGATTCTAGGGCAGTATCTGTTCTGTCTAAAGATGGTTTAATGATATCATGAGGTTTCCGTTCACGTCGGGCGTCCATACAATGAAAATATGTCACAAACTCCTATAAGAATATTAGAGATAAACCGTAATAACCAGATATATTCTGACACTATATTAACAAGATTACTTAAATAAATACTTTTACAGTAAATGGCTATAATAAATAATATCGCGATGTCTCCATTCACGCTGAATGTTCACAGAATGCCTAGCAGCAATATATTACGTATGAAATATGCCGTTGTGAAATTTCCACGGGTCCCGCTAGTTTCTAATATGTTGCTATCGTAACTTAAAAGAAACTATTATGTACGTTAAGTTACTGTTATAGTTTTTATTCTAATAAATATACAAATATATTTATTTGAAAAATACGCACAATCAAAGAAGTGATCGAATTTTAGTCTTTAAAATACCAGGGAAAAAAAGTATAACCTTATTTACTTTAACGCACTAACAAAACATCCAGTTTTGGGCTGAAAGTAAATTGTAGTATTGTTCTGTAATGCGTTGCATTATTTATAACACATAGGGGATGCAAATTCATTATTGAAGGAGGGGGTTCAGTTAACATTATGGAAGGGTATTTCATATAAAGTTCTTTTACAATTACGATGGACAAAATCGCATTTCTTTTTCAGATTGAAAGATGACAAACGAAGACTTATAAATGTGATGACATTTATTTCATCCGAATGATATAATCAGGGATTCGAGTGTCTTGCTGGTTTC
Source organism: Euprymna scolopes (assembly GCF_053919585.1). Taxonomy (NCBI): domain Eukaryota; kingdom Metazoa; phylum Mollusca; class Cephalopoda; order Sepiida; family Sepiolidae; genus Euprymna; species Euprymna scolopes. The sequence continues at coordinate 24,748,187 of NC_136501.1, forward strand.
ACATTGTCTTTCTTCCCTTTCTTTCACTTCCGAAAGGGGCTTAGCTAACTCTCCTCTTTCACGACTCGACTCTGACTGAGCTTTCTTTACTGCTCTCTCTGATCTGATTGCACTAATTCGAACCTACTTATCTGAATATATTGATCTAACTTTCTTTGTGACGTCAGAAACGTAATAAGACATGTGGATAATTTTAACGTGGGTTTAACATATTACATATGCCTCCAATACTCCTTTTTGGCAACACAAAAAAATTCATAAATTAAATTCCAATTGTTTTGTAACTCTGACATTTATTTGTATCATTATTTAGTTATTTCTAAACACAATGGGCAATTAATTAAATTCCTGAGATTGCAAAATGTATTCACTTTTAACTTTTGAATACTGAGTTGGATTCTAGCTTTATCCTGTCTTGATAGAATTTAAAATAGACTTCGTAGCCTCCTAAGGGGTGTCCTTTTCTCTTCCATGCAACATCTTTCTTACAGAAGAGATTTTTGTTTCTGCTTTATCGTTATTTTCATGGCAAGTGCTCGACTGAGCTCCAATCTATCGTCAAATTTCACAAGAAACACTCGTCTAGCAGAAAACACTATTAATAATTCCCCCACTCTTTATCTGTGCCTAAACCTAAACTTTGTCATATTTTCAGTATTGTGTAATTGAAGGAGATTGGGGATGGTGATAATATTTTTGTTATAATCCAATTCGACTATTTTTATGAAGCTGTAATTTCTATACAGAAAAAAAACGGTAAGCGGGTCTAATTCTGCCTTGATGTGAATGGAAGTAAATGAGATCACATACCTTAACAATTCTGTTTGAATTAATGTATTTTTGTGTTGTTTTGCAAACAATAAAGTCTTGTCTTTGAACGTATCATAAGTAAGTACACTAAAATAGCGAAATTCTAAAATGTTAATATTGAATTTCAGGCAAACCAAAGATCTCTTATGAATTGTCTTGTTATAGTAATGGATATATCCAAAAATTACAAAAAGAAATCATATAGAAAAAAAAATTATTAAGGAAAACATTTTTAGACGGAAATTAGCGAAAATGTAATGTTTGGTTAAAAAAAAACACCGGAGAGTTCCACATGGAGATAAGTAGCGTGAACCTATTTCCAATTATTTAAAAAAATTGTGTATTAACAATTATTAATATGGGTTATATGTCTTGTTCTTAATATAACTCAGTTACTTCCCCTGCTATTATGTCACGTGTCACGTGTTCTCAAAGAAATATGGCGACTGTTTCTTGCGATAAAAATCGAAAACTCGTTTTTTTTTAAATAATGCGGTAATATTTAATTACTTTTGACATGCCAATTAAGTAGATGGCATTACTTTTAGTTTAAACTGATACAAAAAGTTAGTAGATACTTTTTAATAGATTTCTTCGGTTTTCGAATTTCGCTATTAGAGTGTAGTTGCGCCTTTTTTCTGTATAATTGTTATTAGATTGATGGAAAAATAATGTCGTTTATATATATATATATATATATATATATATATATATATATATATATATATATATATATATATATATATGGCTCATTCCATGTCAAATCGACAGGGGCAAAACCATGTCTGACACGGATTTTTTTCAAATTTGCTACACTTATAGATCTCCATAATATGAATTGAATGGCACCTGTTACACATATCAAGGTCAAGGGATTTCTGAGATATGACCTTGACCTTTTTAAAAAATGTGAATTTTTATGGAAAAGTGACCAACTTTAAAAGACGATATCTTTGTTATTTATGTACCTATTAATCAGCATTAAATTAGCTTTACAAAGATATCAAACATGACCATATTGTGAAATACCAAAATGTTTTTATATGAAGTAGCAGGTACTACATTCCGCCATTTTGAATTTAGCCCACTTCTTTAAAACGCTTGTAGGAATGTGTTCCAGTTCAAAACCCATCATGAAATTTGAAATATATACTGTCATAAGATAGACAAATCTTTTGTCAAAATTTGAAAAAAATTCAAATAACGTTTTTTGAGATAATTAAGGTTAAAGGTCAAGGTCAAGGCCAACTTTTAAAAATTTGACCTTGAAAAAAATATCCTCAAATAAAATGGTAGATCTATCCAAGTACTTTAGAATGATATATGAATGAACTTTGTAGGCCGATAAATAACAGAGATATCGTCTTTTAAAGTTGGTCACTTTTCCATAAAAATTCACATTTTTTAAAAAGGCCAAGGTCATATCTCAGAAATCCCTTGACCTTGAGATGTGTAACAGGTGCCATTCAATTCCTATTATGGAGATCTATAAGTGTAGCAAATTTGAAAAAAATCCGTGTCGGACATGGTTTCTGCCCCCCCCAAAATTTGTCGATTTGACATGGAATGAGCCATATATATATATATATATATATATATATATATATATATATATATATATATATATATATATATATGAGCGAGATAAGACACTGATAGAAATTCAGATGAAAAATCCTGATAGACATTACTTGAAGTAATACTTTCAAGGAGATCCGAGCCAAAAAGGAAAAGCTCAATATTTAAGAATAGAGCAATATATAAGTTTTGTGGTTCAATTTTAAATTCTGAAAAAACAACATATAGAGACATATATTCGATTTAAGAATGTGTTGCTTGACAAAGGAATATATAGAAGTCGTTATTTTAAATAAAAATAATAGTTTCTATATATTCCTTTGTCAAGCAACAAATTCTTAAATCGAATATATGTCTCTATATGTTGTTTTTTCAGAATTTAAAATTGAACCACAAAACACACACAAACACACACACACACATATATATATATATATATATATATATATATATATATATATATATATATATATATATAAAATATATATATATATATATAGTTGAATGTCAAAAACGACATTATTTTTGCACCGAGCTAATACTACTGTTTGTTATGGTAAGATAAACTCCAAAATGTAAAGAATAAAATCATTGTTGTTTCTAATTATTGAATAATTAATGATAATGTTTTGTAAGAAATAAATAATTACTAATATTACCCAGTTTGAATAGGGAATAATTAGTAAAGATCGAATTTGAGGGAGCAGATAAGTTTATATGTTCATTCATAAAAAAAACTTATTTATTTAAAGTTTCGACTAATTTTTAAGGGTTCAACTAATAATAATGTTTTATGAAAAAGTTTACTAATGTAAATACTAGTGTGATACCGTTACATTATGTATCATGTGAAAGAATTATCTGTTATTACCAATAATTTATTATTTATTATAAATGATTTTTACGTTAAAAAAAAGAAGCAACATGATACATTTGTCAATCGTAGCGAAATCGTTCTGGTGAGTCTGTGAGTTGTTGAAAACTTCAAATATCTTGGAAGCACTCTAAGCACTGACAACCGTGCTGACAAAGAAATAAGCTGCCGAATTCAAATATAATGTGCCTTCTTTGGTAAGCGAGAAAAGCGGCTTTGAAAAAGGACCGATATCCGGCTAGACACAAAGTGCAGAGTCTACAAAGCCGTCGCCCTGCCAGCATTGCTGTACTCAGCAAAGACCTACACGCCGTATAGAGAACACATAAGAAGATTGGAAGCCGTCCAGCAGAGACACCTGAGAAGGATCATGAAGATCAAATGGAGTGACTACGTATCAAACGTGGAAGTTCTCAGAAAAGAAAGCCTAGACAGCGTGGAAGCTACTCTTGCTACTATGCAACTACTATGGATTGGACATATTGCCAGAATGATAGACAACCGAATCCCGAGGATGATCTGCTACGGTGAAATGGAAAATGGACCCCGACAGGTAGGAAAGATGTAACAAAGCGGTACCTGAAGGACATGAACATCAATGTCAGGAGTTGGGAGGAACAAGCCAAAGAAAAGAGTAGCTGTCGAAGCAGTCTCCACAAGGGGAAGGAAGAAATAGAGAGAAAGATCGGAGAAGCCTTAGAGCTGAGACACTATCGACGACACAAACTAGGTATCCACATATGCGGTGCCTCTGAACGGACGTTTCACACAGAAAGGGGGCTACGCCAACACCGAGGGATAAAGCACCGAGACCCCAACTAGTCATCGTCAAGACTGACAGACTGCATGATATGAGACGCCATTTTTGTTTCGAATGAGTTTATAGTCAACCAATCAAAACGAGGCAAAAAGTAAGTCCTTGACGTTGAGGCAGAGATCTGTTTTTCATTATCGGAGTTGTATTTAGTGACAGATGAAATCACGAAAGATGTATTTAAAACAGTGACGAACTTAATTGAAGATATGTAGACAATGAACGAAAACAGTAAATAATTAATGAGATTAAAATACTAACCTAATCATAGTTTTAGACGTTGTATATAGTTTGTTCTTTTTACAGAGAAGTTGAAGACGTTGGTTTATACATTTGCCGTACTGTATCATTCTCATTGGAAAATAAGACTGGAAGTATTATCATTTGTTTCTATATTTTATTATATATTTAGGATTTTATCAAATTTTGGGAAATGTGTTTTCTCATGGTAACTTGTTTCCTAACAAGAGCTGGTTTTCTGTTTATTAAGGTAAATTTCGTTTGCTGACATATTTTGATCATTCGTTAGTGATTTATCTTTCTTTTTATCTGCATATCATGAAATAAATTAAGTTTAAAGTTCTGTTTTTGTTGTATGGCTTCTTTGCGTTATTTACATTCCTTTAGATCCCACGTATTCACCTGATGATTATGTTTGAGAATCCATGAAGATGTGCAGTGCATCTATAATGCAATTTTCTATCTATGCGTTTTACTTTGAATTCTTGCCAGTTCCTTTGAACAGTTTCCAATGTGATGATTTTCAACACAATTTTCCAGATTCTGAATTTTGGAGATGAGGGCTGAATGTTTATATTGCTTGTATTGATCGTATTATTGTTCTTATCTGGGGTGTTATTTGCGCAACGTATTTGGTGGGATTGTCCTTCGGCCATCTCCAGACATGTTGATTGTCATTTGGAAACTTTTCTCTTTCCTTTCAAAACAACAACCAACGTGCCTGAGGACGGTCGGAGAACAATCTGATCGAAACGTTACACAAATAACACTGAAGATGAGAACAATAATCCAAGCAATACAAGTAATATAAACAATTTTCACACTTTTGCAAAACGATTGTCTTGTGTTTGCTATTACAACATTAATTGTTTGATCAAATGCGAGTTGCGCTCTAAAAGTAATACCTCTTATTTTTTATTTCGCCCGAATGGATCTGAGGAGATTGCAATTTTCATTGTTACGATAACTGAGATTATGCATTCATGACCTAAAAGTTTCATCTCTTTGTTGCAGATATCGACGGTGTGAGACTCTAAGAAAGCAATTCCTGTCATGGACGTGCGTCCGAAGGAGAGGTGCGTTAATGAACATCTGACAACAGTGCATTGAGAACAATGGTGACTATATAGAAAAATGTATTCTGGAACCCAAAAGGTTGCTCGTTTAAATGGTACGACTCCAGTCTTCGTAGCTCTTCAACTTTTTGGAGCTAAAAAAGGAGGCTTTACTATGGGAACTACATTCAAAGATTTTTTTTTACACAGTGATCACCACTTATCAAGGCCCGGAAGCCACCCAGGGATAAGGGTTATTGCAAGTACATTACGTTAGTGTGGATATTTGATGAAGTGTTTAATTAAGGGGGCGGTTCATTAGAAATTTGTTAACATTGGACTTGAAGACATCCAAGTTGTAGTCCGGAGAGAAGCAGGCAGACGGAACAGATACCAATTAAATATTGAGTAGATACCAGTTGATGGATTGATGTTATGTTGTGTGGTGGTGTTCATATACACGTCGAGATACTAAATGTCTATTGTGGGCTTCTTCACTATCTGAACCTCATGTTATCGTGCTACAGTCTATTTATGTTCTGTGATCGTCTAAATGTTTTGCGTGCGTGTGCGTCGAACATAATATAAACACATGCATGTACTTCGACATGCCTCATCAACTTTTGGTCCACCTGGAAAATTCATCTGTTCTTAGATGGAAGCTGGGACCTGTAGACGAAGGCATTTTAATTCCAAGACGATGATTGGTTTTATATATTTTTTTTATTATTTCCCAGATGTCGATCGCAGAAGAATGGGAAGTGAATATCTTTGCTTGTGGGTTTCTCTTAGTCTTCAATTTTAGACGCGTCAGCTTCCTCCCAAGTGGGGGTCCGTTCTGTTAGATGTCCTCTTTCCAACTCATCTATTATCTGACCAGAACACGTGACAACAGGCACGTACTTTCAATGCTGGTCAACTCTCTTCCGGTGCAACTTGTCCAGTTTTCACCTCGACATGTTTTGACCACTTTAATCAAAGCATAGTTTCACATCTCATGTCTTGTTGAATTCTAATTAGATAGATCGATAGATCGATAAATCGATATATAACAGATACTTATTCTTCTGTTCAACAACTGTAAAACATTGGTGCATGCTAATGTTATATAATCATTGTGGCATACGTAATCTTTATGAGTAAGTAATCCTGTTGCATAGTAGGGGATCATATCAAAAGATGACGTGGAGTCCATATTGGGCACATATATAACGATGATGAGGGAGCGAAAACATGTATATCTATATTACAGATCTCTTTTAACACAGAGGAGAGAAGGTATTTATAGACATTACTTGTGATGGAGTAGGTGGGTCGCATAACTTGGAAGGGTTTACAATGTTCATTATAAGATGATGAACAAAATACCTTTTTTTGTTGTAACTGAATGACGACACGAGGCAACACTTACAAAACATAATGATGACTTCTTTTTTCATCTGATCGACAGGTCGATTGACGTCAGGAATTCAAATAGTATGGCTACATTGGTTTACTCTTCCCTCGCTTCCAAGGAGCTCTGACTTTAACTCATCAACTGACCAACTCTCTCTGACTGACTGACTGACTGACTGACTGACTGACGAAAATCTGAACCCATAATATGGAAAAATCTCCTTTGTCTATGACGTCAGAAGTGTGTTATTCAAACATGACCAATTTCACGTGGCTTTACATATGTTTGTCCAACGCACTTTTGGCGAACAAAAGAATCCTCAATATATAACTCTAACCTATTTTTAACAATATAATTCAATTGCATTGTTCATTCTTTTACTGACATATTTAATATTCAGATTTCTAAAGAATGGACAATCAACTCTTTTTTTCCGATATAAACAATATTTAACTATTCTAATAGAATTTAACAATAGACTAAATTTCTAACAATCCATTTCTTAACTTTGTCTGCAGGGTTCGATTCTAGGCTTATCCCAATCTCATTTTCACTTATCTAATATTCTTCTTATTTACATGGGAAGGGGACAGCCCATCCCTGTAACAATCCAACACAAATTCCATGTCAGAATAGTAAACATATTTAATGATT
>NC_136501.1:24760607-24895607 GCF_053919585.1 Euprymna scolopes
CGATGTTTAAAGAATTTTATGTTTTATTTTATGGCTTAAAAACATTGCTACCTGTAAACAACGATAGCACATTTGAATATACAGTTGGTCGCTAGAAAAGCGGGAAATTTGTCAAACAACGATTTATGTTTACAAAAAATTAGTTTTACAAAGTTTTTCAAAGGCAAATGTTATATTATACTGATAGATACTCAAAATGTCGTCCGTGCTCTTCACTCCATCATCTTAATCTTGAAAACCAACAAAAAAATCAATCAAAAATAGCAATTACGAATTTTATTCATTATCTAAGCTGGCCTTTTAATTTCCCGCTTTTCTAGCGACCAACCCTGTTTATTGAGTTGGGATTTGAATTGAAGAATGAACATGTCGTTTCAAGAAAGACTATCTATTACAAAAGTGGATCGTGATTTAAAACTATCAATGATTGACATCGAGTTACAAGGTCACCATTAGCACAAACTGAAATGAAAGGAAACTCAATCTCTTGGCAAGCCTCTGGGACTGACCTTCATTCTTGGTCTGAAACGGAACACATACATCAATTTTTATGTTTCTAAAGCAAAAATGAGCATGGGAATCAATCCTTTCGTTTCGTACAATATTTTTTCACTAATATTAGCAATTAGTATAGATATCCCGAAAAACTTAGTCATAGGAAATCCTTTTAAAATATCTTAATGATCCCTGAAGATTGAACCTTCCTTATAATCTACGGACACACCCTCAAGCCCACGGTTCGAATTCTTGTAATAGCCAACCCCCTTTTCCTTAGTAGAGAAAGAGAAGAACATTTTCAAAACCCGGAGAAGGTCGCAGGTTACAGCGACCAAAACGTTGTGCTAATAACATCCAAAATAAGAATAATAGTCCGATTAATTAACATAACACAAGCATACATCAAATCTGTTTTCAAGATTGCTGAGAATTGATTGGATCATTCTACCGCTCCAGTAGGTTTTTCCCTGCCGATGCACTCCTCTATCTCTAACGAAGCCAAGTAAATCCTAAAATTAAGTACTGTTGCAACATCTGCTCGCCACGCCCTATTCTGCCTTGATAGAGTTCAAAACCGGCTTCAAAACCTAGTAGGTGATGCCCTTTTCTCTTCCCTGCAACCTCTTTCCCACAGAAAGGACGTTACGACCCTGTCTCTGCTATATTGTAATTTTCATGGCAAGTGCTCGACTGAAATCCAATCTGTGGCTCCCCTTGCCAAACTTTCACAACAAGACGCTCTACTAACTATGGCCTATGTCAACAATTTTCCCATCTCTCTATATATACTTAAATCTAAACGCAGATTCAGTGAACAAAGCTGCTTCCCTAGAACTGCCCGCTTGTGGAACAATGTTCTACTGGCCTCTGTCCCTGTTGAATACAACATTGTAACCTTCAAATCCAATGTAAACAAGTTCTTGTGTTGGTGTTCCTAAAAATAATCAAATTCTACCAAATTAACACTATTAACGATTAGGTCCTAGATATGACCTAAAACTATATCCGATGGTGTGGCCCCACCTTGCGGGCTTTGGGGAGTGGGGAGCCACCCTTTAATTGTCATTGCTCCCAGGTCCACTATTACCTGGAGTGGTAGTACCTGTTAGGGTCCCAACTATGGGTTAAATAGAATCTGACTTTAAAAAAATATATATACTCCATTAAAAATCGTTCCTCAAAATAACTAGATTCGGCATTAAATAACCTGAAAAAGGTTGATATGCCGTAAAACAAAAACAACCAACCAACCATTAACGATTACTGAATACCACCTTACATTCATTACCTTTATCCTTAAGTGGACTATGGGCCTTGATAAATTGTGACTTCTGAGTAACAAAAGAAAATCTCATAAATTGTATCGCCGGCCGGCATTTTGAGTCATCTGTTATCCGATTCAGGTTCATCTTCTGGTTGCTATAAAAAGAAAGAATTCTCGTTTTGTCACCTTCAGATTGAAATAGAACTTTTATTGGTAGATGCTAGATTAATCGGACGTATGTTAGGAATCGTCAATCTTGATTTGGTTCTATTGTTCATCTTTAGTTTGGGAAGATTTATTTCCATGATTGATTTATTGGAAAGAGGTTATTTTCTTCCAAAGTTAGTAAGTAAAAGGGGATTTATTTATGAATGATAGAATCTCTACCTATACTATTATATAAAGTCGGATTGTGTGTGTGTGGGGGGGAGTTCCTTCCTCATAGTTCCTTAGCCTATCTTTTGCAAATTTCACACTTAGCTAATGTACATATCTGCAAGTGTTCTTAGATACTGAACAAACATCTTTCTACTCATCTCCCTTCATAATGCCCCGCAAATTGTCCCCGATAGTAGCCCCCTACTTCAAAGTGGCACTTGCCTTGTTTGGGTGAAGATTGAATAAAAAAAATATGTTTTGTACAGAAATTCATCCGATAAGTATCGTAAATCGAAAAAAATCAGATCTTATAAATAGCTTTTCTCTCTTATAGGTAAAAGGAATAATTTTATAGGGAATATTTTACGTTACACCGCCCCAGAAAGATAATAAAAATTCAGTAGAGATTTATTAGAATCTAGATATGTAGCTTAGTGGTAGAGCATTCAACTACAGATCGAATGATTCCCTGTTCAAACCCGAGTGTATCTCACCATTTTATTTTAATTTTTCTTATTAATGAATTCAATTTACGATTAAAAACAAGAAGAGGTGTCATCTAAAATCGCCGCAAATCATTTCCTTGTTTGCATATTTTAAAACTAAAAATTAATCAGAAGTGAATTTCGAGAGTATTCTTCGCAAAGCCAAAATATCATCAGACGTGATATTGTGAGCAAACACAGACAGAATTTTATGAGCGACATTATCATTATTATTTATTTAATTATTTTTGTGAATTAGTCCACCGGGCAAATTGCTCCTCGTAATATATAATAATCAATAGATGATTAATTCTATAACATTACATACGCAATAAATTAAAATATCATGTTTAAGCGTATTGTACGACTGGGGAACGCCGGGCTGCTAGCTAGTTAAATATATCAATGAATGGATGAACTCAACTCTGTAGTAAGATTGGGTGCGAAAAACTTGATGGTCACATTTAATGCTATCAAGACAAAGTGATATATATTTACTTACTCATGCGTGCACAAACTATTGTAAACATTATCGAAGACACGGGTGCTGTATGATCTACTAACAAAATCACTCGAACGCCGAAGTGAATTGATAAAAAATAAGGTTATTAGTACAGTCACAGAAGAAAAGTCAGAGAGCGTGTAATTTGTGTGTGTGTGTGTGTGTGTGTGTGTGTAGAGAAAAAGGCTAATAGATTCATAGACGGATAGTTTGCCTCGCTACACCTAATTACGCTGTGAACGCCCGCCGCACTGGACACGTCTCCTCCACTTGCAGTGTCGCGAAAATGCAATAGGTTATCCACGGCCTGAAGTCACGTGGTTTCATCAACTTCTGTCTAGGGTCAAATTTAACCCATAGCTGTCACTCAAACTGTTCTATTCAAAGACGTTCTTCGTTATGTAACAGCAGAAATTTGTTACAGATTTTGCTGAAATGGCGGAATTATCTTTAAATATCTGTTATATGTAAAACAATGCAAGTGCTAACATCGTAACTCCCACCAAATATTTCGGTTTTATGCCGAAGTTGCTGGGGGAGTCAAATGTCAGAATTATTAATTTGCACTTAAAATATTAAATTCGAAAAACCTTGTTTATATCTTGTTTCAATTGCCTACAGCGATAAAGATACGAGTTCATATCGTGCAGGCAAAGGTACGAAAACTGAAAACTTCCAGAAACTTAATCTTAAATCGAATTCTTCGCGTATTAGATTAATTGATAAAATAACTGAGCACTGCTCGGTCAAATTTCACCTACTTTTCCACAAAACATTTACATCACTTTAGCAAAATTATTCCATTCTGATTATTTCTTTTTATTAATCACAGCCACAACCTTTCCAGTGATAGACTAGGACTAGAACACAACTCTGCACCTTCTCTTCAGCTCTTACGGCGAGCATGTCTTTCACCTCGCACTCCACCCCGGCTGTGAACTCGTCTCCTCTTAAAACACTAACAGTCGATGTCAAAGGCTGACTACTAACCCCTATTGTATTTCTACTGTGTTTAAAAGAACGTGGACATACTGATATATTAAAATATAATAATATATCTTTATTGTCGGTTATGGCTGGTTGGTTATTGGTGGAAAGATGAACGCACGGAAATTCAACAGATTGATTCTTTTCATGCCTATTTGTGACAATCTGAAACTCCCCTTGGGACGGTGTTGTTAGTGAAGCACGTTTTATGCAGCTATTATCGTTTTATTACATTGACCTGCTTTTGATGACACCTGTGTACCATTTTGCTTAAAGTGACCTTTCAAACATCATACTTTTAACTTATCGTTTTTTTTTACAGTTGATCAAGTTTGTTGCTTCTTCGCGGCAGGTGCCTGCGTCAGGTTCATAATTTTTCATTTAAATCGTTAGATAATGGAAGGCAACGCCGGGAAGAAGAAGATTCAATGGGTTTCACACACGAAAATAGATTCAAATGGTAAGAATCCGGTATTTTCACCATTGTCTTACGGAATGTACAATTCGACCCAGTAATATTTGGCAAAATATCGGTCAACAGCTGAGACAATAGAGAAAGGAAATATAAGAGATTCCAATGGGAAAGAATGTGATTATAAATAAAATCGTTACAGAAAATAAAGATAGTCGGAGAGAGATGAGTGACACGTGTCACCACTTCATCCTCTCCACCAGTCAAACGTCTAACCCACGAACCTCCCGCGCCTCTCAGTAAACGTCAAACAAAGAATAACAATTTATCACAGAAAAGCTGATTGTCAGAATAAAATAAAAACAATACTATATTTTGTAGATCAACTGTGTTGTGATTTTACTTCGCTGTCAGCGTGTGTATATACTTTGTGCCAGCGACAAAAGTACATGTAAACATTATACAGACTGGATTTTGAACAACTCGCAACAGCGATTACGTAACAAAATGACGTTTTTGTACATTTGATAATTATTTTTTGTTTTCTTTTTTCGATATTGCTAGGTATACGCTTTTGTAAAAACGATTCTTCAGTATATACAACACAGATATCCAACAATTTCAGCTGCCCGACACTTTTACTTGAGACAGGAAATAATATTATTTCTTATAATCAGTAAAACATTATTTTTTCAGTGTGTTTTAGAATTTCTGAGTGAGTTTTTGTGTTGAGGTTCTCTAAGTTATTCTCAAAATATGTACTAGTGTTTTTTCTTATAATACACTTCGCTGGGTCCTGTTACTTTGTCACATGCACATTTCTTGAACGCAATCTCGATCCCAAAATTGATAGTCATAAAAAATTGTTCCTCTGTTGACTGCTATATGATGCTGGCTAGTCGTGTATATTTCTAGGAAGGCTACCCGCCTAAGTTTTTTCTATCTTCCATTGAGAAATGGTTAGTTTATTGTTAGTCGCCTGATGTGCCCATAGTGAGGAATTTCGACGATGGTGCCCCGGCATATTTTACAACCCAGAGTATAATTTCTCTAACGCGCTGGCTCTTCAATTCAACTTTACGACCCTTGTATCACATCTTCGCTCCTTGAAAAGATGATAAATAAAGTGGTTGTATATATATATATATATATATATATATATATATATATATATATATATATAGGTTTCACTAATACTTTATTGGTGAATATATGTTCAAGGATGTTCGTGTATTGAAAACTAAAAGAGACGATATTTTAGTAAATATAGCCTCCGTCTTCCTACCTTTTAAAAGACTACTCTGAAGCGTTTATATTGATAATCTATCCATGACGTGACCACTCCAGAAATTATCTCACTTCTAACGCAATCCTCTATATGTATAAGATTGAGTACTGTTCCTACATCTGGAGAAGAGCTGCTAAGAATACTCTTTCCTGTGTCGACAAGGTATAAAAGCTTCAAAATCTAGTGGGCAAGAATATTTTCGTCTCTCTATTTCCTCTGCTTTCACAGAAATGAGGTTGTGTGTCTATCCATGTTATATCGTTATTTTCAATCTCTGATACCTGCTATAAAACATTCGCAACGAAACTCGTCTGCATACAACAACTGTCAACAATTTCCCTTACTCTATATTTGTGCCTATGACAAAACGAAAACTTTATGAGCAAAGCTTCTTTCCTACGACTGTTCGTCTGTAGAACACAATATCGTGGGTCTGCTTCCCAGCTGACTGCAACATAGTCGTTTTAAAGTTTAATGTAAATAAGTGCCTGCTGAGCCGTCCTTTTATATAATAAACCCTACTCAATTTCAAACATTACCGATCATCATGGCGCCCTCTTACCGTCTGCCTGACACTCATTAACCCTTATTCTACACTGATTACTGAGCTTTGATAAGTGATGACCCCCAAGTAAAAAATATTTTTTGCTAATAACAGTGATTACGAAATTTCAATATCCTAATTTGTTGTAGCATGTGAAGGAAACATTTCCCCGTAGATATGTACAAAAATCAAAACCCAAACTTACAAGCCGATGTAAAACTACCGGTCCTTGAAGAGAAGCGAAGGAGGATTTACATCGCGTGCTGCTGCGCGTGCGCAGGAGAAGCTGAAATCCGTGCAGCTGGTTTGCCGGTTCCTATTCGTCCCATTTTCGTCGGCAGTTCGCTGTCAACGATTATCAATCATCTTTATTGCCGAGATTAAATCAAGCAAATAAATTCGCATAAACCGATCGTTGATACACATTTAATATCGACCGACTACGATACAAGCCATCAAATCCCATCGACACTATGTTCGATATTTCACAAAGAAATTGCAAAATGATACGCCAGGAAATTTTTGATGTTGGGATCGGAATATTATCAATCAATATTCCCATTTATATTTTCCTAGCGTTTATTAATATCCACTGTCTTAATCGATGTATATATATATATATATATATATATATATATATATATATATATATATATATTATATATAGTAATCCAAATATAGTACTGTTTCGCTGTATCACAGCTCACCAGTGCGGCTAGACAAGGAACTATCTCAAGCCAGGATAGAAACTTGACCGACCGTACGGTTGTCAAGACTTTGAACCATTACGCTAAACAACAGCTGCTGTGCGAGTAATGAATTAACGATGTTTTGACATCTTCCGGATACCTAAGCTCGATTTGTTTACAAAAAGAGTATCGCTTAATACACTATATATATATATATATATATATATATATATATATATATATGAATAAAATATGCATCAAGTGCGTTTGAAAGACAAATCACAACGTAATATAAGGAAAATAAACAAATATTTTACTTGTTTGAAATTTATCACAAATATATTTCAGAGATATCTACCATCTTCAATGTGTTGTTTTTTTTCCTTTTCTTCTTCCTTGCCATGTTGTTAATGTGGATAGAGGAGTCTGTAAAGAGCCGCGCATTGTTTCTAGCGGTTGTATTTTGAAATGTTTAAACTCTGCATAGGTAACGCGAGAATAACATCGAAGAATTAAAGTTCATAGAGAAACGTTGTTTTAATTTGAATAAAATAGAATATGCGTCGTGCGCTTGAAAGCCAAATACAACGTAATATTAGGAAAATAAACGGCTGAAATATATTTGTAATAATATATATTCCCCCCCCTACTTTTTCATCTCCGATACATTGTTTCTCCCTTTTCTTTTTAAAACGTAATTAAGCTCGATTTTAGCTCTGTTGAGCGAGCTTCGAAACCGGTCAGCTGACACATTCATTTTTATTTTTTAATTTCACAATCTTAAATAAATAACGTTTTCGAACAAGTTTAAATTTAGCCTTTATATAGCCATAATATATATGTGTGTGTGTGTGTGTGTGTGTGTGTGTGTGTGTGTGTGTGTGTGTGTGTGTGTGTAATTTACAGTTTTTCGTATGTAAATTGCATTCAGAAAAATATAATTTTTCAAAACAAAACTTTATTATTTGAACAAAGAATAAAATATTTTATATAATTTCCTTAATTCATGGATTTTCGATGTAGGCTCTCAAGTCCTCAGAGAAAAAGCATTAGCAAAATCTTAAATCTGGTTAGATATAATTTTGCTATTCAGCATATTCATAGAAAATATATTAAAAGTTAAATTTTTTTAAGGGATATGAAGAAAGAAAATAAGGGTTGAAACAAAAAAAAATTATATGAAATTCTGGTATCCAAATAGAATAGTAATCCATGAATA
This sequence comes from Euprymna scolopes, assembly GCF_053919585.1. Taxonomy (NCBI): domain Eukaryota; kingdom Metazoa; phylum Mollusca; class Cephalopoda; order Sepiida; family Sepiolidae; genus Euprymna; species Euprymna scolopes. The sequence goes on from NC_136501.1 coordinate 24,768,874, forward strand.
GAATGGGATAATGCTATTAGGTTCCAGATTAGCTGAAGATTTCAAGTAGAGCAGGCTATCAGTAGATTTGATTTTTAAAAAATGGTGTTTTCATCGATGTCGATGACAATAAATACAAGGTAAAATAATAAAATTGTCGCCCTAGAAAAGACAACATAATTACATTTCCGTTGAATGAAAACTGGTTTTCCTTTTTTGTTGCAGACCATCTGCTAGTCAGCCAGTTGTGTACGGATCCCAACAGCGATAGGACCCTTCTCTCATGTCTGAAAGTGACATAATGTTTAACGAGCGAGATCGGAGATGCGCCGCTATCCAATTCATGCTGTTTACCGGTGCAAGTTATTACGACAGGGCCATTGCCAGCACATTCAAAATGCAAATTTGGACAGTGCAACGTTTGATGACGTGCCCAGGGTGAAGAAAACAAAGTTTTCGGCCACGGTTATAATCTTTGGTATGATTTCAAGTGAGGACCATATTATGTCATCTCACACCTCCTGGATGTAGCAGCAGAACTCGGCGCCAACCAACAAGTCCAAATAAATCCAGGTTTGGTTTCAGAAAGAGTGCAACGACTTTGTACCCTTCTCTCCCTAGTCTTCCCCGACCTGAATCCGCTGGACTACTTCGTTTGATCATACGTTGAGAACATCACCAACATGACCTCCCATTACACCAAAGTGAGCCTGATCACCGCTATCCGCCGAGTGTTCGCCGAGCTCTCACCGGCGCTTGTGGAAAGTCAGGCTCCCAGTTGGGGACCTTTATCGAGGCGTTTATTGAGGCAGAACGTGGTTATATTCAATAGATGTGAGCTCCACTACATCATCAAGTCACCTGAATTGATTTTTTCAATAAAAGTTTTAAAATGAAACTGTAGTGTTGTTTCTTTAGGGCAACAATTTTATCGTTTTACCTTGTATATGGGATTGTGAAACTGTCGTTGATCATTAGTCAATCCCGGGCAACATCGGGTCTCCCTTCTAATACATAGTATTTTTATTAACATTAGATAATGTTGACTTTCCACTTGCACACGTGTTATATGACCGTTGATATTTAACAAATCTGGTAAAATTGTAGCCAATAATTTACCCGCTGGGAATTTTCATACAAGTTATCAATGCTTACTCACTGCAAAGATTTCGGGCAAATTGCTGTATTTAAGCAAAACCCGGCCATACCTTTTAACAACACGAATATCTACAGCTATTCTAAACTTTGCAACATCATATCTCCAAATGTACAGACTATTTAGAATGGGCACATTGACAGAATGGACATCAATATGAATTGAACCCATATCTAACCCTGCACTTGCTTACATTTCTGAAGATTTCTAAGATAGCATCTGGTTCCCAAACAAAAGCAGGCCATTCGCACCGACAAATCTAAGGACTACTATTCATGAGAAATTTCTTTTTTTTATCTTCTACGGAAAAAAAGATGATTAAAAAGAAATCACATTCCAAATGTCTATTACACCGGTAGCTCGCTTGTTAATATCTTTAAGGTAAATAAATAATTTAAGGTCTAATTCATTGTCGAACAGTCAGACAGGAGTTTCCTTTTATTACGTATACACATACACTATATATATATATATATATATATATATATATATGTGTGTGTGTGTGTGTGTGTGTGTGTGTGTGTGTGTGTGTGTGTAGCAGCTGCATCAAAAGCCAACGTATGTAAATACCGAGCCATGTGCCAGGTGACGTCACGGCAAGGAAGAAAGAAAAAATTATAAAAAAGAAAAATGTAGACCTTTAAGATTAGTGAAAGAACAACAGAGATAAACGTGTTACAGATGTAGACCGAGAGCAACAGGAAAGGACTCGTCCTAAACAGGGTCTGGCAAAGACAGCATACCGCGTGTTCGACACGGTAGAGTCTTGTTTAGCACATTAGAGTACAAGAAGACTTTTGAAGAAGAGGCAAATACGTTTTTTTTTTGCTATAATATTGAGAGTGTCTTTACCAGAAATTGGACGATCTTATTTATAACTACACGTTAAGACAATCAACCAATGAGAAGCCTCCGACCTTATTGTAAAAATATCGAATCTTTTATTGCTGTCAGTTTGCTATCAGTCTCTGTTTTGACAAGACTGAATCACATTGATTCTTCGTCGATCTAATGCTGCTAACTTTGTTTTAGAGAATTATTCAACACTCGAAATCATGATTGCATTGATTCTTCGCCGATTTGATTTACTGCCTCATCTTTGTTCAACATAATGGATCAACATTTAACATGTTATGCGCCCAGCCACCGACTTTCCTTTGACAGATCACGAATCTAAATTTGAATTGTGGCAGGTGAAATTTTTGGGGTATTCAAGAATCCGAAAACTACACAAAGTTATTCAATCTACAACTGAGAATCCTAACGACCCTGATTTTTCGAAACGCAACTGTTTTTGCAGAACTGATTTAATGCTTAGACGACAGAAGCATACATTATCACCAAGGAAACTGATTTTATTAATTTTGTTTCGAACTTTATTCCACAGAGTTGTTTTGTTGAACTAGCCGACGGTAGTCAAATAAATGATATAGTCTTGAAATAAGGCGATGCTAAAATATCACTAAAAAATAATAAAGATGAAATTTCTAGCTGTATTCTTAAAAATGCTCTTTTCATACCTACATTTAAGCAAGACATACTTTCCGTACATGCAGCTCTCAAATAAGGTGCGAATATGAAGTTTATCCATAGTAAATCAAAATTGATATACCCAAATGAAACTGTATTTAAAGAAAATGGCTGACTATATCATTTAAAAAGTATGGTTCCCTCAAAAACCGTCTGTCATGACTTAAAAACCTGGCATAAAATTCTCAATATTGCTAATATTAAACAATAACCAAATGTAGGCGAAGGCATGAAAATAATACCTTCAGACAGTCTCCCAAATTGTGATGTTTGTGCACAGGGAAAAATGGCGAAATATATAAGAAAAACACCAGACAAAAAAGTGACCAAAATTCTCTCACTTGTGCACTGTGACTTGGCAGGACCGATAAGTCCGATGGGAAGAGATAATGTAAGGCGTGCATTAAATTTTGTTGACAATTACTCAGGTTTAATTATTGTTTATTTCTTAGAAAACAAATCGGACACTATCCTAGCCACTAAAAAATATTTAGCTGGCATCGACCCGTACGGCTCGGTAAAATGTATCCGTTCGGATAATGGAACTGAATTTTTTAGTAAAAACTTTGAACTTCTATTAATTATCCATCGTATTTAACACGAGAAATCATGGCGTTATTCTCCATTTAAAAATGGCATCGCTGAAAGTGCATGGCGGATCGTTTTCGAAATGCTAAAATGTCTACTTATCGGATCGAAATTAGTCCAAAGTTTATGGACGTACGCTTCAATGGCGGAAAATAATATATCTGAAAATAATACATATGAAATAATACATCTAAAAATAATACATATAAAAATAATACATATGAAATGGTACCTAAACCAGAGGATAAGAATATGATTTCTTTTCACTGGGTTTTTACCAAAACAAATCATAACCCTTGGAAGTGAAACTTTTAAAGCAAGATTTGTAGCAAAAGTTTTTTCACAAATTTCTGGGGTCGAATATTTTACCACATTCTCACCAACGAAAAATTTAACTACAATTAGAATTTTATTGCAACTTGCAGGTCAATACAATTTAAAAATACATCTAATTGATGTTAAAAAAAAAAACATGCTTATTTAAATGCTCCAATTGACTGTGAGATTTATATTTACCCACCCACCCCCGGATTTTAAATGAAAATAAAAATCCACTATGGGAACTGAATAAGTCACTATACGGTTTAAAACAAAGCGCTCATAATTGGAATATAACAATTCATAATTAATTAATAGAACAAAAATTCAGGCAGTGTCACTGAGCGGCGTGTATGTATACCAAAAAGTATAGGTAATAAATTATTGATTTTGTTTATTTTTTTTTGGGGGGGGGGGTGACGATATATTACTCGTCTCAAATTGTGACAACACTTTAAAAGATGTGATAACACTGTAAAAGATGTTAAAAGATGTTAAAAACATTTTAAATGGCCGATCTTGGACAGTTATAATGGTTCCATGGTATTGTGAAAATGGAACTATAACAATGAACCAATCACGGTACATTGAAAAAGTCCTGCTGAAGTTTGGAATAGAAGATTCAATACCACGTATAACTCCCGTTAAGATTAATATAAATAAAAATCCAGAGACCGAAACTAAATTAATAGACGACCGATTATACAGAGAAATACTTATTTGATGGCTGCCACTACACTACAGTGTAACAAAGCTATCTCAACACTTATCAAAACAATTTGATTGTCTTCAAGTCTAACGTAAACAAGTTCTTGATGAACCGTCCCCCTAAGTAATCCAATTTACAAAATGTCCACTACTTATGATTACTATGCTATAATCCTATTGACTAATTTATACCCATTAATCCTCGAGTGGCCTCCGGGCCTTGATAAGTGGTGACTCCTTTGTATAAAAAAACGACAATCAAGGACTATAATCGTACAAAACAAGCCTTTCAGAAACCAAGAAACAATCTTGAGTATTTAAAAAATCCATAAATCTCCTAAATTTAGAGGGATACAGATTGGGAATACTCTGAGGATGGAAAAAGTATAACGGGATACTGTTTTAGATTGTCAAAGACTGGACCTCTGGTTTACTTGAAAAAAAAACAATAGATTGTGGTCATTTCCACATGTGAGATGAAGTTTGCTGCACTTACGCACTCAGCACAGGAAGCAATTATTCTAAACACCTTCTGAAGTCTATTTTAAAACCAGTTCTAAGTAAAAAAACAATAGTAAGTCATTGTGAAAACCAGAGTAGTATTTTATTAGCAAATAAGCTTATGATTCATCAAAGGTCAAAGCATATTGATATCAAATATCATTTCATAAGAAATTAAGTCAGTAAAAAATCTACTACTCTTAATTATGTAGAATATGAAAACAATATGGCGGATATTTTTACTAAGCCAATAACAAAGATAAAATGACAACATTATATCGCTGAACTTTTTTTGAATTTAGTCTTGAATAAATCTATTTTCAGAAACCGAAAATGAGAAGACGAAACTACAAGACATAGCTTGTAAATTGTCCCGGCATGAAGCTAAACTACGACCATTTTTTTTTCTTATCTAACCAAATTAGCAAACTAAAATATCTAACAGAAGGTGTCAAACAAAAGAAAAGTGATTTTTCTTTTTTTTCTTCTTCTTCTCCAGAAACCCCGTTTTTATCTTAAACAATTAAGTTAAAAGTGTCACGGTTTCCTTTTACAACATACATGTTCTGTATATCTGTATATATTTGTATATATCCTTAAAACATATGTATATCTGTATGTATTTGTATACATCTTTAAAATATATGTATATCTGTATGTATTTGTATATATCTTTAAAACATATGTATATCTGTATGTATTTGTATATATCTTTAAAATATATGTACATCTGTATGTATTTGTATATATATTTAAAAAGTATGTATATCTGTATTTTATATGCATTTGAAAATGACCAATGAAAATAAAGATATAAAACAAAATGAAAAATAAAAATGTATTTTTTTATTTTTTATTTTTATACTATAAAATCAAATAGAGCCCGAAAGGACTTTTTCATTATATTAAAAAAAGAAGGCGGGTGTTAAAATGTTTTTGTTATAATATTGAGGGTATGTCTACCAGGACCTGGACGATCTAACTGAGCGTTAGGACAATCAACTAATTAGAAGACTCCGACCTCATTATAAAAATATCGAATTTTGGATTCCAGTCAGTTAGCTACCAGTCTCCCTCTTGACACGACAGAACCACTGCTTATCTTAACTGCATTGATTCTTTGACGACTTCATCTACTGCCGCCATTTTTATTCTAGAGAATCACTCAACGTTCGAGATCGTAATTGCATTGATTCTTCGCCGATTTTATTTACTCTCGTTATCTTTGTTAAACATAATGGCTCAACACTGAACAGGCGTTATACGGGAAAGTACCTTTAAATAAATGTATGTTGTTTTACTAAAAAAAAAATGGAGTTGAGTTTTTCCTTGTCTTGTTTTCTTTGCGACTGTCTGCATACAACGTGTGGGTCCCGAATGTTTACATGTAATGACTATGTTACATATTGTCTGTGTGTGTATGCATAATACCTCAGAACGGTGGACTCCACTTCTTTGCACGGTTCCAGATTACCCTTGTGCCAGGTATAAACCTTGTTAGCCTCCATCTAATATTCTGTAGGGTTACGATACCGCCGGAACTAGAAATATCGATTTGAATCTGGCATAGGTTAGTCTTTCCTCGATGAAAGTAGATGGGTCTCTTTGGGTCTTGGCTGACAAAGCATCAAGTATTGGTGGCTTGGTGTCCTCCTCTACGACTGATACAATTACAATTTATCTTGATTCTGCTTATCATGGATTATAAGCTCAGAGAGTTATATGTGTATAGTACAAGCATTTATCATCGTCATCTTTTATGTACAGATATCTCTAAAAGTCCTGTGGCGACGGATGTGTGGCGAAAGAAATGTTGAAAGTGTTGAACAAGAGGCCTTTTTTTTACACGGTGGTCACCACTTATCAAGGCCCGGAAGCCACTCAGGGATAAGGGCTATTGCAAGTACAGCACGTTGGTGTGGAGATTTAATTAAGTGTTTACTTAAGATGGCGGTTCATTAGGAATTTGTTAACGTTGGACTTGAAGACATCCAAGTTGTAGTCAGGTGGGAAGCAGACAGACGGAACAGAGTTCCACAGGCGTGCAGTTCTAAGAAAGAAGCTTTGTTCATGGAATCTACGTTTTGATTTAGGCACAGATAAAGAGTGGGGGAAATTTTTCACAGTGGATTCAGCTAGACGGGTGTTTTTCGTGAAGGATTGGCGATGGGGGGACCAGGCCTAAATGAACACTGTCTGAACTAATATCAGTAGACAATGGAGTATACAGCAGGATGATATACCAGAACCCACACTTTTTTTAGTTTGCCTTGTCACAATGCTTTAATGCTTTTAAAGACAGTGACGTTGAGGTGTTTTACGTTTTCAAGCTTCTAGCATGTTGTTCAATCTTCGACGCTTGAGTGCAAGTTTAAAAACCTTCATTCGCGAGTTGTATGCAAATGACGCAGATCTTATTCCCCAGAAAAAAAACAGACAGAGATTTTTTTCATTGGATTAAAGAGGATAAAAGTTGTTGAAAAGAAATGGAAATCATAAAATACTTATAAAAATGTATTTCTGAGGAGAAAGCCAAAATGATTACAAGTCCTCAAGGATATAAAAATATATTTACAGAGGCATATTCCATCTTCTACAATTAAAGCCGAGTGTACGGATTTTAGTTCTAAAAACTAAATGCAGAAAATTATTCAAATTTTAGGGGATATTATTTAGAAAGGTCCATTTTAAATCAGACGAAATGTTTACGTCAGAAGCCTTCTTAATTCTTAATATTAATTAATAATAATATATATATATATATATATATATATATATATATATATATATATATATATATATATATATATATAAAATTCGACCAGCTTCGTCAGAATTCATAGATGGACAGAATTCATAGATGGACAGAATTCATAGAGTCCATCTATGAATTCTGACGAGGCTGGTCGGATCTCTCCTCATCTTCAGAGGATATATTCCTAGCGAAAACAAAATGTAAATTCATTCTGGACTCACAGCAATAAATTTCCTATATACTGTTCTGGCTACACATAGAGCACTCTAGTCTGGGTTTTTTCACCACTGAAGAAATATATATATATATATATATATATATATATATATATATATATATATATATATATATATATATATATATAAGAGGTGGATGTAGTTTGCTTGAAGCATTGTATAGTATGTAGTAAAATGTAATATGTAGAAGGCAGTACAATGCGCGTTTGAACCAAGTTCAAATAAATATCGGACGAAGAGATCTTTCTCAAAATATCACAGAACACGGATATCCCATAAGACCGGCTTACCCAGGTAATCACAGTGCAAATATAAATATATTGTGTATATGAAATTTATGAACATGAACACATGTATTTGTAATTTGTATTAATAAAACTTTTTTACCTGCTTCAGTTTGTGCCTCTTCGTTACATCTGCATTGTGCCGCTTTCTACATATATATATATATATATATATATATATATATATATATATATATATATATATACATATATATATATACATATATATATGGAGAGAGGGAAGGGTACACATCCAGATAGAATGGCGTTAGCAACTAAATATTTCAGATAACATTTTTAATTATATTTCAATTCCTCTGTGCAAAATGTTAAAAGTCTTGGTATATTCTATACGCGTATTAATTTTTATATGATATCTTAAACCTCTCGTCTCTCGCTCTATACACGGATATACGCAGAGACGTTTACTTATGATATATATATATATATATATATATATAGGGGGCAATTAGAACTATACTATATATATATATTTGCAAATTATTTTATTCATTGAAAATGCCTAGTTACAATAATTTATTTTCTGTCTCCTTTACTTTTTCGCTTAGATTAAAGTGTAGTGTCTGTTCTACAAAACCTCAGCCCCGCTTGACTCCGGAAATGTCATGTAATTAACTACCCTAAAGATTTCAAAATACAAACAACCAAATAGGGAAAGTGCCTGTTATATTTCAAGTACATTGATTAGAGAGTAAAAGTGGGAGTCACGCTCCTCTGTATGACTACGCATAGCAAGTGTTTCCAAGAATCAAAACCCGATTACGAGCACAGTAGTTATGTGGCACGCTATAAAAGTAAGATATAAGTATAATAACACTTGTGTACGTTACCAGTGCCAGGTAGAACTTAATTCTAATAACGAATAGTATGATGTATGCTGCGTGGAGTAAGAGTAAAACGTAAGAGAATGTATTCTGCATAATAAACGAATCTGACTAAATCGAGAAGAGATTACAAAGGCAAAGTGCCTGAGACAGAAAACCAAAAATATGGTCAGTTTATTCGATTTTCAGAAACATGAAAGAAGTAGACGGAAAAATAATTGGAACAAAAATAGAAAAATAGTTAATATAGTAACAGAAATTAGTTTCCGCAGAAAGCATTAACTTCACTCTTACCTTTGTTTTATTCGATTTAAGAATATCTTATTACAATCGGAATATTTCTCCATCACGACTGTCATGTTGAAAGACTCAATCGTTCTTTCTTATTATTAACGTGCTGTCTGGTTCGTTTAAGATCGTTCCTACTTGGCATGTGGACTCAGTTTCCTTCGTATATTGAATTCATAAACGGTTTTTAATCACATTCATATACCGATCAGGAAAGGGGTTGACAGCGTTAGATTTTCAGGTTTCATATTAATGTTGTTCTACATTTAGCCCCTGGTATTCCCAAATAACAAGACCGTGTGCAATCTGATTATCCTTCGAGATTAAAATGTTTCTAGTTTATAAAATTTTGCTTTAAATATTTAAAGAAATCTGAGTTGATAATATTCTGAATTAAAATCTAATTTGAGATAAAAATCTGGTTTTACATTTTGAACTTCTGAATTTGGAATTGTTTATTAAAGTATTCTTGATTATTAAAGTATTCTTGATTCTGATCGTCTTTTGCATTAAACGTTCTTATTCAAATCTGATTTGGGTTTAAATTTTCTGCATCAAATTTTAATTTTATGTTTAAATATTCTGGATCAGATTTGATGTTTTTGATTTAACATTATTTTACAATTTAAATTTTGTGTTAAAACATTTTGGATTTGAGTTTTGGAGTAACATATTCTGGATCAAATTTTAATATTTGGTTTAAATATTATGGATCCAATTTTGTTTTTGTTTTAAATATTATCCAGTTCTAATTTGGGGTTTAAAATTCTAGAGCAAATTTGATTTTTGCTTTTAACATTCTTGATCCAATTTTAATTTTTGGTTCAAATATTCTTGATCCAATTTTAATTTTTTGGTTTAAATATTTTGGATCTAATTATATTTTTTTCTTTTTGGTTCAAATATTCTAAACCAAATTTGATATGTTTTGTTTAAATATTCTGAACCAAATTCAATTACTTGGTTTAAATATTCACGATCAAATTCAACTACGCCGAGGCAACCACTGTAGTTGCAGCATCAGGAAGTCAAAATTTAATAAATTTAAAAAACGAAACTTTAGCTCAATGTAGACATAGAAGGAAATTTAAATATGTAAATCACTTGAATTAGGTTTATTCTTTGTGGCTTCTTATTTATTTACTTCTATCTTATTCATGTTTGATAACTTATTTTTATGCCTCCTCAAGTCAGTTCTCCTTTTCTTTTGTAATTACTTTTACACCGTTTTATCCTTTGTATCTTCGGTAAGCCCATATATTCAATTTACATTTATTTTCCTATTCAATTTACATTTATTTTCCTATTCCCCTCTTTTTATACTCGCTCTGATATCACATTTACTCTTCTTTAAGTATGCTTTTATCGTTTCATTACTTTTACTTACTTGGCAAAGACGTCAACTTTGGAAAAACTATTCCGCTTTTGTTTCATTTTCTTTAAACGAGTTTTGCGTGTTTTACTTTTAATAATTATTAATACATGTCTTCCCTTCTATAATTGCAATATCTAAATTTTGTGCCCGCAAAAATCATGAAATATATATTAGTCTTAGAAGTTGATCAACCTTTAAAACAATGTCAAACAATGTCAAAAAGAAACTTTTAGTGCCAATGTAACGAAGCCGGGCGACACCGGATAACCTTGCTTCCTAGGTTGAGGGTGAGTGGGATGGAGCTGGGCGAGAGGTCTCAGTCCCATCGCGTGAGAAACCAACGAATTGTCATCGGGTGACAAGTAAATTATTTGGAGTTCAAAAGGGCCAGATTAAAGATAAGCCAGATGTCGGGTTGGTGAGGAAAACGCAAGGAGGTCTGGGAAGGGTTGACGAGTAAAGTCGACGATCCGAGTGTAAATGATAACATGATTCACTTAAACCAACAAGTTGGAGGTGATGAGAGAGAAAGAACAACCCCCGAAAACAATTGAATTAGTCATTCTAATTTTAAGGGAACAAATTGGTTAAATGCCTAGACAGATAACTAATTCTCGGAATTGAATCGAGAGGGGGGCGGTTGGGAAGGAGAGAGAGAGAGAAAGAATTATGATTACCCGTCGAATAGAGAGATTGGGTCGACTACAGAAGGAAGGGGAGGATGACGTTTAATAAAACTACTGCGGAAATAGACGACAAGGGAGAATCGGACAGTCTGTCGAACAGAGAAGTTGGGAAGCCACGCGTGCCGCCAGCCTCTTCTAATTAAGACGAAGAGAACTAACAAGACCACCAGTTAGAGTTTTGTAAAATACACTGTGGGGGTTGCATTCCAAGCCTGACGAAAGTATGTGACGAGCCAAGCCTTATTGTATACCGAATCACTCAATGAACAGCCTAAAACCATCCTCATCGTTGTTGATTGTTTCCATTTATACTTGTGAAGACTGCCCTTCGATTTCAGCATAACCAACTTGACTTTTCAGCCGTTGCAGACAGAGGTAGGACGGCCACCGACGAGGGGGACGATCACGACAGAAATTACCAAGAATTCCCGATTGGGCGTTACAACACTAGACGGCCAGATACTAACGTCCAATTCGGAGAGACTCAGTAGCAGAGGAAGAGAGACGGATGCTTGTGCGGGGTCCGAGGCTCGAAGGAGCAAAAAAATATAGCCAACCGTCCTTAGGGTTAGTGCGCGTCGTTTTTCACTGTGCGCGCGCGACCCCTGCGAGGGAGAAAGGGTTATATTAATGGTGGCGTGAAGTCAGGATGCCACACTGGTTGTCACAAAAAACAGCATCCAGATCTATCCAATAAATGATCACTGAGACGGAGGGAAGATCAGAAGAGATCAAAGAAAAAGAAAAGTAAACTAAACAGAACTTTTAGGGCTTAACTAAGACCGTGCGGTCAAAAGCCAGCCCGTCAATTGCAGAAGTGCAGAAAAAGAGAAACAGAAGGACGAGAACAGCAAAAAGAGGTAGGAAACAGATTTTCTTTTGGTTCCTTGTTGCTTCGCTCGTTTTTTTTTTTTTTTTACAGGTGTTTGTTGTCGGTGGGTGTTTTTTTCTTTTTTAATTGGTTGTGGTTCTAAGTGGGGATATTACTTGCGATAGGTTGTGGGGAAGAAGAAGGGAATTGGAGACTTTAAGAAGAGTGAACGAAGAGAAGCATTACTATAATGACCACCTCAGACGAAGGAGAAATAAATGAGCTAGAGGGCGTTAGTACAATAGGCAAAGGGTCCCTCGGGGAAGCAAAGAAGATAAGCCCAAAGGGGGGATAAGGATTCCATCCTATGCGGGTGAACCCGCCGGACTGCAGGAGTGGCTAGCGATAATAGAAAAGAAGAGGGTGATATACGGACTAGAGGATTACGAGATGGTCCTGCTGGCTTTGGACAATGTTGCGGGACCGGTCTCAAAATTCATCGGGACAATATACGCCGACAATCAAACTGTCACTTGGTCCGAGTTGCGCGGGGCACTGGTGAAACAATATGCCAGTGAGCGAACGGCAATTCAGGCGGTGCGAAAGTTAACACGACTGAAAATGTCGGACAAGGACGGCATCAACGAACTGGCAGAACAAATAGAGAGGCTGGCGGTGTTGGCGTTCCCGGATGAGAGTACGAGATGCAGTGATGCCATACAGACGATACTGATTGATGCGTTTGTGGATGGTCTGAGTGACAAGGAGACCAGGAGAGATATTGTCAGGGGCCAGCCACTGTCCCTAGCGGGAGCTAAGGAATTAGCGTGGCCAAGTGTAAGGCTTGGAGAGAGAATAGAGAGGGGCGAAAACACTAGGAACCCCCAGAAGAAAGGGAAGCCCGGGTGGAAAGAAGGGGAAGAAGACTGGGAGGCGGAGGCCGATTCAAACAGAAAAGAATGGCACCTCGCGCATGGGTTTTACAAACCCACTCCCGGCAGATACGGACTGATTTGTTGGACCTGCCAGAGTGAGGGGCATCGGGCGGCGGAGTGTCCCACGAGATGGGGGAGACCACCTGATCCGGTTGGACCGAACTGCGACAAATGTGGGCAGTTCGGACACGAGAACAGGGGGTGCAGAGTAGCTGGAGACAGGAGGTCGGGGGTCACTACACCCAATCATCGCGTACCACACAGATATGAGGGAAGGAACCAGGGAAACGCCAGAGGGCCGCCCCGCTGAAAGTAACTGGCAGGGTGGCCCCAGTAAAGTCGAAATCAGTAGCGTGTTGGACGTGTAGGGAGAAGAACCACTTCTCCGCCAATTGCCGGCGGCGTCGATGTTGGCAATGTGGAGAGGAGGGCCACCTAAGGAAGGGGTGCCCCTCTGGGAGGCGGCGCCGGGGCGGCGTGCGCCAACTCAGGGAGACAACTGTTAGGGACCGTCGGGAGCACCACGGCGATCCGAGGACGGATGGGTCACAAGGGGGTTTGTTGCTGCCCGCCCCCATGTCCTCGGTAGCGGGATACAGAATAAGGACCCCACAAATAGAGAGAGGGAGAGCCCAGGTGTTCTCCCTGCTCACTGAAAAAAAGGAACTCACATGCGGAGCGATTGTGGGAGGTGTGCGAGTGAAGGCACTGATAGATACTGGGGCATCGATCTCACTGTTGGGGAAACAAGGACTAGCGAGAAGGGGCAGACTAGAACCGTCGGACATAGCGATCAGCCAGGCAGATGGCAGCGAACTGCGGGTGGACGGAGTGGCATGGTTGCCCTTACGAGTAGCAGGGGGAGAGGACGAGTTTCCCTTGTATGTAACGCACGGGCTGTGCAGCGAATTGATCTTGGGGGAGGATTGGCTCCGAGCCAAGGGAGCCAGACTCAGTTTCGACCCTGCTGTACTGACGATAGGTGAAACGGAAATTCTCTTGGGAGGCGAAGAACACGACGAGTTTCCCATTTTGGCGAGCGCCGACATGAGGATTTCGCCCAGGATGGCGATGTCTTGCGCCGGTAGGATTGAAACGGGGAAGGAAATAAAAAGGGGATTAGTCCAGATATCGCCCGTAGAGAAATACATGGATAATGAAGAGGGAGTGACGGTGAGCGAATCGGTTGTCCAAGCGTCGGGGACGATACCGGTGTTGATGCTCAACACATCGGGAAAGACGATCCGAATAGCTAAGGGAGAAGAGTTAGCATATTGCCGCCCAGTGAAGAGGACAGAAAGGGTACGGTTAGAGGAGATCCCCAGGAAGGAAGGGAGGCCGAGAGCTGAACGATTGGGAAATGAGGACATTGTGGTTCCCGGACCATACAGAATAAGGACCAAACAACTGTTAGAGGATAACCGAGACGTGATAGCCTTGACTGATAGAGAGTTGGGACAGACCAAGACGGTGGAGATGGGAATTGACACAGGGGACCACCCGCCCATAAGGATGAGACCGTATAGAATCCCGATACACAAGAGAAAATTGGCCGAGGAGGCAGTGGCGGATATGTTGGAGGCAGGGATAATAGAAAGGTCCAGCTCCCCGTGGAGTTTCCCCATAGTTATTGTTGAGAAGAAGGACGGAGGTCACCGGTTTTGCGTTGATTTCCGAAGACTGAACGCCGTCACTAAACCATTGGCGATACCCTTGCCGCTTATAGACGACATACTGGCCTTACTGGGGAGGTCCACCTGTTTTTCGACCTTGGATCTGAGGTCTGGATATTGGCAGGTGGCACTAGAGCAGAAGGATCAAGAGAAGACGGCCTTCTTTGCCTGTCATGCGGGGCTGTTTCAGTTTAGAGTGATGCCCTTTGGGTTGTCGAATGCGCCAGGGGTATTCACCCAGTTGATGTCAATAGTATTGCGAGGCCTGGAAGATTTCGCCATGGCCTACCTGGACGACATACTGGTATTTTCGAAAAATGAGGAGGAGCACTTCGAACACCTGCAGAGGGTGTTCGATAGACTAAGGGAACACGGGTTGAAGCTGAAGCTACCCAAGTGTCAGTTCTTGAAGGATAAGACGAAGTACTTGGGGTTTATAATAGACAGGGACGGGATTCGCCCGGACATGGACAAGGTCGAGGTCATTCGAGCCATGCCGGAACCCAAAACGATGAGGCAGGTCCGCGGATTCATAGGTGCAATAGGTTATTACCGACGATTCGTGCCCGCATTCAGCCGATTAGCGGGACCTTTGGTAGCACTAAGAAAGAAATACGTCCGATTCAAGTGGACGGAAGACTGCCAAAAGGCCTTCGAGGCCCTTAAAGAACAACTGACCGCGGTGCCACTGCTGACCTACCCTGACCTGAGCAGGCCTATGGTGTTGTACACCGATGCCAGGGATATGTGCGTGGGGGCGGTGTTGACCCAGCCTTGCCCCGAGAGGGACGGCTCAATACCAGGGATACCCGAGGAAGTGCCCGTGTATTTCCTGTCACATAGATTGTCATAGACCCAGCAGAGATGGCCGGTGATAGAGAAAGAGGCATTTGCAATCATATATGCGGTGCAGAAACTAGACTACTATCTGAATGGAGCTGTCTTTACTATCAAGACGGACCATAAACCACTCAAACACTTGTTGGAGGCCGACTGGACGAACAAAAAAATACAACAGTGGACCTTGAAGCTTAGCGGCTATCAGTGTAAGATAGAATACCTGGCCGGTAGGGACAACACCTGCGCGGATCTGCTGTCCCGGATACCGGAGAAGTTGGAGACCGAGTCGGTCAAGTTGGAACCGGGCGTGGACGATAAGGCGTATCAGATAAACGTCATAAATTCTCATCGAAAGGGCCAGCGGCCTGAGTGGGGAAGTAGTGATGAGGAGGAACCAGAAACGATCAGGGATCCCCACTGGAGGAGCCTCATCGAGAAAGCTCAAGAGTATCAAGAAATAGCTAGTCTCCGAGCTAGCGCAGAGAAGGGTACAGCGACCAGATTTGTAATACAAGAGGGGGTGCTGTGTTATCTCTCCCAGAGGGAGGGCCGAGTGAGCGCCAAGCTGGTCGTGCCGGATGGGTTGAGAGGGGAAATATTGACCCAGTGCCACGAGGGAACTGGGCACATGGGGATCGTACGAATTGATAGGCCGGAATTATTACTGGCCGAGGCTGTACCAGGACGTGATAGCCCACCTGGAGAGCTGTCGCACCTGCCTACTCCAGAGTAGGAATGGAAGATCGGCCCCTCTGATGGAAACAGACGTGCCGAGTTTTCCGTTTCAAAAGGTGAGCATGGATATCTCAGGGCCATATGGAGAAACCACCGCGGGCAATCTCTACATACATAGCTTCGTGGACTGGTTGACGAACTGGCCGGAGGCATTCGCCATACCAGATAAACGGGCACAAACTGTGTCCCATATAATACTATCCGAGATATTTCCCCGATATGGAGCCCCAGAACAGCTGGTCACGGATAACGGACCAGAGAATGTGAACCAGATCATGGCCGAGACGTTGCGAGGTCTAAACGTCCAGCACGTGACTACCTCTGTGTATCGGCCCCAAAGTAACGCCAAGGTCGAGCGGTTCCACCGGACCCTGGCTGATGTGCTGGCCAAACTAGCTGAGGGCAGCAGGGAGAATTGGGATATATATCTTCCCCAAGCACTGGCGGCGGTAAGATTCACTATGAATGAAACCACGAAGGCCGCCCCTTATTACTTGCTGTTTGGAAGGGACGTGGTGTTGCCTATCGATAACTTGCTGAAACCGCGCCGCAAATACCTGGGGGAAGACCACCATAAGTTGATTTTAGAAAAACAGCACCAGATTTTTACCCAAGTTAGGAGGAGGGTCCAGAGGGCCCATCAAAAAAGGAATGAACGAGTAAATAAGGGAAGGAAGGAAGTTGGCTTACAAGTGGGGGACCCGGTATACTACAGGTTGCCCCTAAGAGAAGGGAAGTTAGACCAGAGATGGGCTCCCTTTTACCGGATCGTACAGTAGACGGGACCGGTATCCTTTGTCATCTGGGACCAGGTGGTGGGGAAAACGAAACGAGTGCATGCCAATGATCTAAAGCTGGCAGAAGTGGAAGGATGGGAAGAGCCAGAGCCCATAAGAGCGAAGAGGAGGAAAATGAGACGGACCACTCTCGTGGACCCAGAGGGAGTGGAATCCGATAGTGAATCAGAGTGGGGAGGAGCGGGATGTCAGTTTCCCCCTCCAGCTGGTGACAGGCTTGTAAAGGAGGCGACGACCTCCTCGAGGGAGGGAGCTAAGACGGCTCCCACGGACAGAGGAGGTCGGATCGGTGAGAATCAGGGATTAAGCCCGGGGGATGCACCGAGCGAGTGGGAAGAAGAGGATGAAGTCCCCCTTGCTCGGCTCCGGGAGAAGTGGGAAAGGGAGAAGGAAACATTGGGCGTCGAGAAGGAATTGCCCCTGAAGTTAAGGCTAAGAGAAGTAGACCACCCCGGGGGACCAGAATAGAAGGAAGAAGAATGGTAGTGAAGAGAAGGAAAGCTATAATTATTATTTTTTTTTTCTGTTGATTAGCCACCTTGGGGAAGCGGCGGTGCACCGCCGGGCCATCATGTGTGCGGAAGGGCCCCCGTGCATGTGAGGGGCCTGGAGGGCGTGGCGCTGGCGACTCTCGGGTGTGCTGAGGAAGCGAGAATAGTCTGATGTTGAGAGTGATTTTAAAGCCTTTAAACTGTCGAGTAGGGACAAAAATGATTGGAACAGGTTGGAAAGAGTTTAACAGTCAGAGTGATTTAAAAGCATTTAAACTGTCGAGTAAGGACAGAATGATTGGAACAGGTTGGAAGGAATTTGACAGTCAGAGTGGTTCTAAAGTCTTTCGAGTAATGACAGAGTGATTGGAACCTGTTGGAAAGAGTCTAACATAGAGAGCTCAGACCGGTTCTCTACTTGTATCATTTCAGGAATGTATGGACGAAAAGTAGTGGTACTATTGGCGGCTTTAGCGGTAGCAAGGATGTAGGGGCAGACCCGGAATACCGTGTTCAAAAAGACCAGTGAAGTAGTGATCACCAGATCAAGGTGGTTGGTCACGCTAGTGATAGACCTGCAGCCGTATAGAGTGGTGATCGAGCGGTTGAGTGAACAAGCGGCCAAATTGGCCAAGATCGAGAGCCAAATAATCCAAGAATATAGGGGTCGTAGCGAGTACGTGCAGTTACTGGCCTCCCTGAGGAGGGAGACCATCGTAATGGAGGCTCAGTGGGAGGATATGAGGTTCTACCTAAAGGAGGTAGAGTTGCTCCGAACGAAACCGAAGAGATCGGTGCTGCCGATAGTGGGAAAGTCCCTCCACGTATTGTTTGGGACGGTATCCGAGAGTGATGTAAGTATCATTCGGAGGAGATTGGAACAGGTCGAGAAGGACCAGGGGGTGTTGGCACACGTTGCCGAAGAGAGCGTATCGATCCTAAATGTTACCAGGTTAGAACTGGCCAAGAACAGGGCCAGCATAGGGAGGCTGTTTTCCCAGATTCGAGGATTCAAGGAAGAGGTAGCGAATATAACCCAGCTGATATCCACGGAATTACGAGAGTTGGATGGTTTTGTGCAGAGGTACCTGCAATTGTTGGCCATAACGAACAGGATCCATCAGACAGGGCGACAGGTAATGATACAATTGGAACACGTGCGAGCGCAGCTGGATATGTTGTCCTTGGGACATTTGTCGCCGAGTATAGTGGCTCAAGGGAGGTTAAGAGAAGTGCTGTTGGAGATACAGTCGAAGTTGCCCCCCCCACTTGAGACTGCCGGTAGACCCCACCGAGCGGTTATGGAGATACTATAATGCCCTGGGCTGCGTTACACTGTTGGAAGAGGATAGACTCGTTGTACTAGTGTCGATCCCCTTGTTGGACCACGACAGTACTTTCGAGATATACCAAGTCATGAACCTAGCCATGCCCTACCCCAGAGCGGACCAGAAGCTAGGGGCAGTGGCTAGATATAAGATGGAAATGGACTTTATCGCGTTAAACATGGCGAGAACAAGATTCATGTTGCTGACCGGTGAGGAAGCCGGCCGATGCAGGGCTGACGCCCTTGGAACGTGTGGGTCAACCAGCCCCATTTATGTAGTGAGTCGATACCGGTTGTGCGTACTAGAGCTGTTTAGAAAAAACGAACCGGGGATCAAAGAGAGTTGCGAGGTAGAAATCTTAACGAAGGTGACATTACCTTCCGCAGTAGGGGTGTCCGACGGGATTTGGGGGGTGGTAACCCAAGAGGGAATAGAGTTAACCCGATTTTGTGACGGGAAGCCCCCGAGAATAGTGAGAGTCGCTGCGCCATTGTCTGTTATAGAGCTACCCATGGGTTGTGCCGCGCGGGCCTCGATTTCCTTGCCTCCGTGGTTCGGAGCAGAAGCTAGAGGCAGAGGACGTGCATGTAATTGATGACAATGACACGAAAAACGGGGGGTCGTATGTAACGAAGCCGGGCGACACCGGATAACCTTGCTTCCTAGGTTGAGGGTGAGTGGGATGGAGCTGGGCGAGAGTTCTCAGTCCCATCGCGTGAGAAACCAACAAATTGTCATCGGGTGACAAGTAAATTATTTGGAGTTCAAAAAGGCCAGATTAAAGATAAGCCAGATGTCGGGTTGATGAGGAAAACGCAAGGAGGTCTGGGAAGGGTCGACGAGTAAAGTCGACGATCCGAGTGTAAATGATAACATGATTCACTTAAACCAACAAGTTGGAGGTGATGAGAGAGAAAGAACAAACCCCGAAAACAATTGAATTAGTCATTCTAATTTTAAGGGAACAAATTGGTTAAATGCCTAGACAGATAACTAATTCTCGGAATTGAATCAAGAGGAGGGCGGTTGGGAAGGAGAGAGAGAGAGAGAGAGAAAGAATTATTACCCGTCGAATAGAGAGATTGGGTCGACTATAGAAGGAAGGGGAGGATGACGTTTAATAAAACTACTGCGGAAATAGACAAGGGAGAATCGGACAGTCTGTCGAACAGAGAAGTTGGGAAGCCACGCGTGCCGCCAGCCTCTTCTAATTAAGACGAAGAGAACTAACAAGACCACCAGTTAGAGTTTTGTAAAATATACTGTGGGGGTTGCATTCCAAGCCTGACGAAAGTATAAGTGACGAGCCAAGCCTTATTGCATACCGAATCACTCAATGAACAGCCTAAAACCATCCTCATCGTTGTTGGTTGTTTCCATTTATACTTGTGAAGACTGCCCTTCGATTTCAGTATAACCAACTTGACTTTTCAGCCGTTGCAGACAGAGGGAGGACGGCCATCGACGAGGGGGACGATCACGACAGAAATTACCAAGAATTCCCGATTGGGCGTTACAACACTAGACGGCCAGATACCAACGTCCAATTCGGAGAGACTCAGTAGCAGAGGGAGAGAGACGGATGCTTGTGCTTGAAGGAGCAAAAAAATATAGCCAACCGTCCTTATGGTTAGTGCGCGTCGTTTTTCACCGTGCGCGCCCGACCCCTGCGAGGGAGAAAGGGTTATACCAAGTCTTTTTGGTAGAAAACGTCTTTGTAAATCAATTACCCTGTTGCAATTACTTCATTAGTTTACTTCCATGAATTTACGCTATTCCTTATCTCAACAGTTGTTTACCATGCACAATTGTTTGGAATATATATATATATATATATATATATATATATATATATATATATATATATATGTATATACATACATATAACTACTTAATTTACTCACATAAAATTAATATACGAAAGTATAGATTTATTCGTAAACTTTAAGTATTTACTTCAAAAGTGCTCAATACGTTTTAAAACAGATAAAGAAACTAAATAGAGCACACACAAAGGAACAGGTCAAGCAGAGGTCAAATAGGCCTTTGTCCGATAAAAGCATGCTTATTGGCTGATAGGAAGGGCGCGGTGGATACTAGAAAGCTGATTGGCTAACTAAAATCTCAATGGACGATTAGCAGATAAAAACGATAAACAACCACAGAATTCGCGCATAAGCCTGAAGATGTGTAGCTTAATCGCCATATATATTTTATAAATTACTATATATATATATATATATATATATATATATATATATATATATATATATATGGGAGGTCTATGTGTGTCTGTGTGTCCTCATCTATGGTGTATGTGTTGATAGCCTTCTTGAAACACAACAAGCACATTTGCATTTGACGTTTTACATTTTCATTTCTTGAATTTATTGCCAAAAGCAAGCAACTCCAGAACCACAGATGCTTTTCGTCCCAAGTCCATTCGTGGAAAAAAATTTTGTTTCTAAATTAATTACTTTCTTGTAATCATAGCATTGATTTTCTTCTGTTACTCCTAATATCATCTATTGTTTTCCATAAAAAACTGTTTGGGGGATTTAATATATATATATATATATATGTGTGTGTGTGTGTGTGTGTGTGTGTGTGTGTGTGTGTGTGTGTGTGTGTGTGTGTGTGTGTGTGTGGTAATAGAAGATAAATTTTCAAAGTCGAAAGTGCAAAAATATATACATAAGAATATATTTATAGAGCCACAACCTCATTCAGATTTAAAATGCTCAATATTAGTGATAGAACCATATATATGTTGAAAGAACTGAAGCTTGTATTATAATCTATTCATGGAGGACTGTATAGAGGTGACGCACTCTTCATTAATAGGGCTCCACCTACGAAATATAATAATATCATTAAGAAGCTACACTTTTTTTTCAATAACTTTTACCTTACAATAATTACAGACCCTGATAAGAAAACATCAAACTTTTTAGACGTTACTTCAACCTTAATTTCAGCATCATTTAGCCTAAACATTAAACCTAACCTGTCTTTCTTTTATGGCTATAAACTTTCAAACCACCCTAATTCGGTTATAAAATCAATAGTTTCCTCGATTTCAAACAGAATATCTAAGCTATCAGCCGACAGAAAAAATTGTTGATTAAAACTCTACATTTTTCAATAATGCATTATTAAATGTGGGATACTCTGAGAAAATTAAAATCACCCATGACAAACTCCCCCCAAACCGCCTTAACTCCTAATCACACATGATATGGAACGAAAAAGAACAAATATACACTTTATATTTATTCAAATAGTTATATATTATATTTGGATTATTTAAATAACTCCCTCAATAATATATTAGGTCAAATCAGCAAAATGACCCCGCCATTCTGTTCCCCGAAACTGTCTTAGAAAGAAGAAAAATATCTGGTTTAACCCCCCTTTATCAGTAACGTCTTAAATAATAAACTGAAGAAATTCAATAGAATTGTAAAAACATCTTTTAAATACCCAAATAGATACAACATTATTTAAATAAAAATTCAATTAAAATTTCATAGTCAACTATGCCTAATATGGCCCAAACAATAATAGCATCTAATAATATGAAAATTAGGATGGATCAATCTAGCCCTACCCCGTGTACACTCAATAGTAATTTTAATTTCCAAAACAAACTGATCTTCCTATTAGATAATAATTGCATACACAAAGATGTAGCATAACCGAATCATATCGAAATACTCTTTCTATTATTCCTAATAACATAAACCAACTCTTCCTCAACTAAACTATCAAAACTCATTTTAACTCCTTCAGAAATCATTTCTTCCCTAATTGCTAACGATAATAGTAACTATGTTAACCACCCCACAAATTCTCCAGATATGTTACGAACTTCTGCAATCACTACCCAAGCCGAAATATCTATAACCACACTAATTCTCGCAGCCTTTCTTTTCATAGTAGTAATCATACAATTAACATTCAACGAACACTCCCTAAAACTCACATGTGCATTGGCTTAATCTTCACGCTAATTAAACTCCGCATTTCAAACCATTTCTATTCATGTAACGAAGATAACATGGATAATACGAAGGGTGTGCAATAATTAATGCCCCCGGCCCATTTCCCATAGCAGTAGAGCAACGAAACTTGGCACCGTTAATAGTATTTCTCTACATAGGAACCACCCATTTCTCCCATCGTTTGATGCAGCTCTGGAGACCGTTTTTGTAGAACACCCCAGGTTGGTCCTCCAACCACGACGTGACTTCAGAAATCAATGCTGTATCATCTGGGAAACGTTTTCCTTTCAAAAACAACTTCATGGCTGGGAAGAGGTGAAAGTCGGAGAGTACAAGGTCAGGAGAGTAGGGAGGATGGGGAATATTTCATACCCACATTCCCGTGCTTCTGATCTGGCGACATGCGAGTTGTGGACCGGGGGGTTGTTCTGCAGGAGGAGGGTACCATTGCTGATCGTGCCCAGCCTCTGATTTTGATAGCTTCCCTTATTTCCTCAAAAGTGAAGCATAATAGGCTCCTGTAATTGTGGTATCCTTTGCCAGGAAGTCTGTCATCACTACTCCTGATCACTGCTCGACCTTCAACAGGCTCCATTTCACACCTGACTCAGTTCAAACACCTGCAAAACAGAACCACAATTACTTCATAACTGTAATTTGCCACATAACCCGTAGAGATATAAATCATTGCACATACACAATTTCAGCTAGATAAGACAACTGGAAGTGGGTCAGGGGCATTACGTATTGCACGCCCCTCGTAATAAGGGTACAGCACTTTTTAAATTATCAAAACTCTTGGGGCTAAAAACATAAGCTTTTCCATTAAATAGTCAATACTCAAAAAATCTAAATCCTACACTCCTGGAGCTAAGTCTTGCAAGCTCTGCATATCTGAAGCTGTAAGCATTATCGCCTTATTTCAAAGTATTAACATCATTTATTCTAAAAATGAATTAATTTCAAGCTGCAAACATAAGAAAAAATACAAGTATAGCAAATTTGAAATTACATAACTATTTCCACACCCATTCACTTCACCTTTGAGTCATCAGCTTATAATTCTTATATCACCTGTAATTTCCCTTGTAAGAGTATCTTGTGTAGGAGACGGTGAGACTCGTCGTGGGCGATGAAGCGTTTCACTGAAGAACAGGCAACACACAGCAAACCAACAAACAATGACAGCCACGGCGCGAAGGCAACTAACAAAGCTCAGCTGACTGCACGAATAGAAACGGAACCCAACGGTCACTGTACTGATCGCCACGAACGTCAGAACCCGACTGCCTCGCACCTCCAATGGACCGATTTTTATTACTCAAGATGGCCTAGATAATTTGCATCCCCGCGAGATCTCGCACGATCCTGCGAGATTCCGTCTCTAATAAAAGCAGGCAGGCGCCATCTTGAAACTCTTTCTTCCGCTGCCCCGACCACAGGATCAGCCACCACCCCACACGCCAGGCACACACGGACCCTCTTGCGCCGAGGGCTACGGTTAGTCTCACACTCCCCCCTGGTCTCCAGATCACATACGTGACACGGCGGACGTGGCCGTTTGATTCGAGCACTCCTGCGGAGGGGTATTGCCGGGACTTCCTCATCGGAGCTCTCAGAAGTGGCATCGGAAGCATCAGCATCAGCATTAGAGCTCGCAGTTGAGTCATCAGGTCCATGGGGCACAGGTTGGATCCATCGCTCATCGTCGGATGGCTCGCTCCTTCCACTGCTCGCAGTTGAGTCACCAGGTTCGTGGGGCACGGGTTGGATCCATCGCTCATCGTCGGATGACTCGCTACTTCCACTGCTTGCCGATTGGTCAGCGCTTAGAGCGGGCCGGACATCCCTTACGTGGCGCGGAGTATCATCGACTAGTATGGCCTGTTCACTGATGACGCCAGTGACCCGCCCCCTCCAAAAGCTGCTGGTGCACCGGCCGCCGGGTGGCTTCACCCAGACGGTGTCTCCCACTTGGTACGTCCCCTGGGGTTCTCGTTGGTCGGGTAGACACACTTCAACGTCCTTGACGCGCACGTGGTAGTGATGAATCGCATCAGCGGGCGCACTGCCGCCAGTCACGGTGTCCTTAGGCGTTGTGTTGTATCTGTAAACCGCCTCCGCGATCGTACACTTCTTCCTGGCCGCGATCCTCTTCACGGTTCGGTGGCATCGCTCCGCTATGCCGTTGCCGCTCGGCACATACGCGCATCGGTGTCGAAGGCGGATCCCCCAGTTGTCCATAAAATGCCTAAATTCCCTGCTGCAGAACGCCGTGTCGTTATCCGTGAGGATCTCCTCAGGCGGCCCCCTTTCGTAGAATATGGATTCCAATTCGTGGATGACACTGGTGGAATCCTGCCTTGCCAATTGGCGCCAAATCGCGAACCTCGTTGGCCCGCAGTCTATCAGCGTGAGGAAGTGTTGGCTGCCGTAGTGGGTTATATCCATACCCAACCGACTCCAAGTCGCGTCCACTCCCAGCTGTCCTTTCCGCCATCTGGCTGGGGCGGGGTCGATGGACTGGCACGTTTGGCACTCCCTGACCACTGCTCTTACTGCGCTTTTTGGTATTGATGGTCTAGCCAACTTCACAAAGTAGTAGGTCCGTTGCACTCCGGGGTGCCCACTGTCGTGATGTATCTTCCTGATTTCGTCCTCCTCGACGGAGGCAGCACACAGAGGCAATGGCTTAGCTTCTTTCTTCATAGCCTCATACCATCTCCGTGGTACCCGAGTGAGCTTGTCGGCGAGGTTGTAGTCCGAGGTGACGAGCACTACGTCTACGGACAGGTTGTACTCCGTCACCAGTTTTTTCATAGTCTCGAGCCTCCGTCTTATCAGCATTTCGCTGGCTGCCTTGGTGCGTGCCCTGGCCTTGCTCGTGAGTGTGTCCGACACCCAGTGGTGCACGCAAAGTGAGTCAGTGTGCACACGCAGTTTCTTCACTTCCCATTGAAGTGCCAAGTTAATGCCCTTTATTACAGCGTCGAGTTCTGCCAGGTTGATATGGGCAGCATCATTTGCCGGTCGCAGCCAGCAGGCATCCTCAACTACGGCCCCATCTTTCTCCAAAACTACACCGATCGCTAGAGAACTTGCGTCCACCCACACGCTCAGTTCGTCTCCCTGCACGCACCAGTCCCCTGTGGCGGGGTCATTCTTTTTCACACTAGCGACGGTCTCCTTTAACATTCGAACCAATAGTTCGTCGGTTATCTCATCGTCCCAGCCTTTGCTGACCGCATTTGCCCTCCTTTTTATGACGCCTGTCGCTGCACGAACCCATCCGCATACTGGAAGGTGCCCCACAAGTTTCCCGCACAGGGAGAACACGGTACGTCTTGTGTAAACGTCGGGTACGTCGGGAACTGCGGTTCCACGCCTCCACTTCAGGATCCCTCGCTCCTCTTGAACGCTCAAGCCCAATACGCGGGCACCATCCTCAAGCCGCTCAGAGTCCTTGCAGTTTAGACCAAACTCGGCAAGTTTGGATCTTACGCGCGAAGAGGACACGATATCTTCGTTCACGTATATATCGTCAATATACGCCGATGTTCCCTTTCTGATCCATTCTTCTTGTGACAACACGGCATTGACGATAGCCTTCATTATCTGGGGTGCTACGTTTAGCCCAAATCCGAGTCGCGTAAGACAGTATTTCTTCCCGGAAAACATCACTGTCTGGAAAGGCCACATCGCCTCGCCGATCCGGACCTGCAAGTATGCTTTTCTCAAGTCCAGTAGGGACACATTGGACCCCTGCCGGCGCCACTCTCGCAGCTTGCTGGCACAGACGTCGGCGTCCGCTGTGAACGCATCAACGTGCGCATTCAACTCACGGTAGTCCATTACCGGCCTCACCTTTGACTTGTTAGGTTGGGCAACTGCCATCAGCGGTATCAGACCCTTGGGGGGTCCAAGTTTGTCGTAGGGGTATGGAATCAGCCAACCGTTCTTAATCCATTCACGGAGCTCGCTTTCGTATGCAGGCCTTATCTGGTCGGGCATACGGTACTCTGCCACTTTGTTTTGTAGTTTGGCCGGTTCCTTGTCTTCTGACCACCTCCAAGTGGCTGTCCACGCCTTCTTTTGGTCGTCGAATTCCGCACTGAAGTCCGGCTGGTCGACTCTTAGTGCTGCGCACACCGGGGGCCTATCCTGAAACTCTACAACGCCAGCGCGCGTTATGCGCACGCCGCCCAGGGCTTTGATGGCATCGTAGCCTAGCAACAGGTCGAAACTCAGCGGCTTTTCGCGTGTCACCAGCGCTTCGACGTTGGCCGAGTTCCCAGTTCTTGTGCGAATGTGTACCACACCCACGCCGCAACACATTCGTATTTTTCCAGTGATGGTAGTTATCCTGACGTTCTTCTTTTTCCACGCCCGACAGAAGTCCGCACACACTATGGTGCGGGAGCAACCGGAATCAAGGAGGGCTGAACATAACGTGTCATTAACTCGGACCTGAATGACAGGGAGCGCCTTGTTTATTTTCTGTTCGGGGAAGAGGTCGGCACTGGCACCTTGTCTCCGTCCCCGTTTCCCGCACAGTCTCGGGCCATGTGCCCAGTCTTGTTACAGCGGTAGCAGCGAACAGCCGTCGACCGCCTTCTACAATTTCTTGCCATGTGGCCCCGCCCGTTGCATCTGTAGCAGATGACATCACCTTGCGGGCTGGGTCCCTGAGACGGTCCTTCGCCACTTGCTGGGGCCTGTGCGACGGCGACTACCGGTTCCTGCACCGTCGAGTCATCCTTCATTATTGTCCTGGCTCTGTCCACTAGGTCACTCAGCGGTAGTGAGGACATGGTAGAGGTTGCTCGCAGGAGCTGCTTTGCTCCAGCGGGGAGTCCTGACAGGAATTTGTAGGCTAGGGCCCTCTCGGGAAGACCGCCGAACAACACCGTCAGCTTCTTAAGTTCGGCGAGATACACGTCCACAGTTTCGCCCAAGCGTATAGACCTCGTCTCAAACTGCTCCCATGCAGTGGCGGGGTCAGTGGCGAACGCCCTGTACAACGCCGCCTTGATACTCGAGTAGTCACACTTCTCCTCAGCGCTGAGTTGCTGATATACAGCGAAGGCCCCGCCGGTCAGCCGCAGAGGAATCACGCGCTCGACATTTTTCACGCCGGACAACTGACAATGTAACTCGACCTTCTCAACCCAGCTGAGTACCGGGTCGGATCCGTCGAATTCCGGTATCAACTTTAGATCGAACCTATCCGCCATTGAAGAAAAGAAAACCAAGTTCGGAGTGGGGAGGCCGAAATAGCTTGTAAGAGTATCTTGTGTAGGAGACGGTGAGACTCGTCGTGGGCGACGAAGCGTTTCACTGAAGAACCACGGCAACACACAGCAAACCAACAAACAATGACAGCCACGGCGCGAAGGCAACTAACAAAGCTCAGCTGACTGCACGAATAGAAACGGAACCCAACGGTCACTGTACTGATCGCCACGAACGTCAGAACCCGACTGCCTCGCACCTCCAATGGACCGATTTTTATTACTCAAGATGGCCTAGCTAATTTGCATCCCCGCGAGATCTCGCACGATCCTGCGAGATTCCGTCTCTAATAAAAGCAGGCAGGCGCCATCTTGAAACTCTTTCTTCCGCTGCCCCGACCACAGGATCAGCCACCACCCCACACGCCAGGCACACACGGACCCTCTTGCGCCGAGGGCTACGGTTAGTCTCACATCCCTTTTACCTATAATCCCCTTTTCTTTTTTATTTACCATTCTTTAAATAATTTTACTCCCTCATGCTTATATCTCCGGTAATTCGTTTTTTATGTTTTACGTAATTTTTATTAGGCAACAATAACAATCTCCTGTATATCTTTCTAATCCATCCACACTTTGATTTTTTTCACTCCTTTCTGCATTTAGCCCGAAAGAAATCCTGACTCAGTGCCTTGATGCTATCTTCAGCTATACATGATTGTTTCCTAGGCTTTTTTATTCTATACCGCTTTATTTTCTGCCACTCTATTCTATTTTTTCCTTATTTGCTTTTCTTCTATATTTCATTACTCCCCGACATTTTTAGCACCTTAACATTTACTCTTATATTTTCAATTCTATTCCCTAAACCAAATTTTAATGTTGATTACCATCCACCCCTCTGTATCCTCACTTATTTTTACATTTGCTATGCCCCCTCCTTTACAACACTCTCGAGACCAGCACTTTCTTCTCTAACTAGATAGGCAGAAGTTTGAATGTCTTACATTTTTACTTTCTCGCTAATTTTGTTTTATCAATTGTAACAGTTCTTTCATATACATCTTATTTCTCAATATTTCTCTAAAAAATTGTTTACCAGTGTATATGTATATATTTTAATTATACATCTTTCTAAATTTATTTATTTATTTATCTTTTACCGTTTTCTTCCTTATGAAAAACTATCTTTCTCTTACATCACGTAACCTTGCGGCTCCTCTCCTTTTCCTTCCCTTATATAACCTCCCTCCTTTTCTATCGCTTCTTATTTGCCTCATTTAATTCCATAATTAGTACATACATCAACAACGTGATAGCAAAACACCCTTCCTCGGCTTTGATCGTATTAACTTTCTTTTGTTTTCTTTCGAATTATATTGGCCATGGAAGATTATTTTGCCAACTGTCTCGCTTCAAATCTAGTTCTCTACTTTTAAACTCTTTTCAAAAATTAAAAAAAGCTTCATGTGCACAGGAACTATTATTTTCATGGATTGGATTTTACTCTCGCATTTCACTACAGTATTTTTCTCCACGGACTTTTCATACTTCTCTAACTCCGGATATTTTTAAAAGATTCTAAAGGATATCTTGTGTAACTCTTTTTGGGCCCACTAATCTATTGAGGATTTTTGGATATCACTGGGTATTTACAACCATACATATTGTACTTTTCATTTTATGTGTAAACTTGGTTTTCTTTCAATTTTCTTTCTCGGATGTTTTAAAAAATGTTCTAACCATCAAAAATAGATACTTATCTTTATTTATCTGTTTACATACTTTTTCCTCTGAGGAGAAGAGCCTTTCCTTGAAAGTTCATGGAATAAGGAACCTTTCACTTTTATTTCGTATTCCTTGTTTTGAATAAAATATTGTAAATTTAATTCTACAATATCTTGCTTTTTTCTATTCATATATATATATATATATATATATATATATATATATATATATATATACTAGCTGTACCTTGCCACGCGTTGCTGTGGCTCAAATTGGCGCAATGGAAAAAGTTCCAAAATGAGAAAAAGCACGTTTCTTATAGGTTTAATTTTCCGTTTTGCATGGGTACACAGTTTTTGTTGTTCCATTTTCTTAGCTGATATAGAGATTTTCCGGTTTGGTGACTCTTGAATACATAACATAAATTGTCCATGTGAAAAAACAGTCAGTGTGTAACTGTAAGGCCTACAATTGTAAAGATTGTTCCCTGTGCTTTGATGATGGTTATTGCAAATGACAATAAAATTGGAAAGTTCAATTTCCTAAAGTGTAATGATGTATCTGGTGGAATCATTGCAAAGCTTGGATTGGTTTATATTTTACAACATGATAATTAGTACACCAAATTTCAGTTGCAATAAATGCGGTGGCATCCCTGGCAAATATAGTTGTTGGATAATTAACCACTTTATCTGCTTTCACAACAGTGTAGATGGATTTGTTTTTGACTACCTCACTTGAAATTTATATTGAATAATAGCGTTAAGTTCATGGGCATCTTTGTATTGACCTGCAAGAATAGCTCATTCACAAATGGAATTCTTATAATTTGAATATCTGAAAAAACCTGTTTAAACTAACTATTCTTTTGATGAAATTAAATTACAGAAATTACAGATGTTAAAAGTCCATGAATTTTGCCCTTAACTCTGATCATCTGGCACTTTTTCGTACCCAATTTCCCACAAGTGATGCAAAAGTTTTTGTGCGGATCGAACAGTCTGCAACTGGATATGCATATTTTGAGTAAAGTTTAATGTCTTCACTTGGAACAAAAAGGTATAGTATTTGAGGCAAGCATTTATTTCATCTGCTGGTGTTGATTGAAGAATAACAGGTAACATTTGTCTGAAATCTCCTGCAAGCAATATTAGTGCATTCCCAAATGGTCTGACATCGCCACGCAAATCTTGCAAGGATCGACCAAGAGCCTCAAGTGATTTTTTTGCGTACCATTGTGCATTCATCCTAAACAATAAGTTTGCATGTTTGCAATATTTTTCCCCATATTGGATGTTTTGGAGATGTCGAACATGAGACTTTTGAAAAATTGAATGTTTTAAAGTAGAATAAATAATTCTTCTACTTGGCAGCAAGGTTGCAGGTATTCCTCATGCAGCAAGGGCTAAGGCTATGTCATTTTGTTACCAAATGGCTGCCAAAATCAATTTAATATGAAATGTTTTACCAGTTACTTCTGGTGCTTTTCAAGGTAGCAGTAATTTCCAAATAACTTCTATTCTCACAGTCAGTAAATTAGGTAACTAAAATAGGATTTATCCATATTTTGACAATGCCTTATTCACTTTAATTAATTTAGGAGACTAAAATAGGATGAGGGATTAGAGATGGACAGATAAAGAGGAAGATATATAGATAGAAAAGAGAAAGTGAAAGGAAAATAGAGAAAGAGTAGGAGATAGAGAGATAAAGGGATTGATAGATAAACAGAGCGAGGGGGAGAGTTAGAAACAGAGAGGGATGAGACAGAGGAAAGGAGAGAGATAGAGGGAGTTAGAGAGAGAAAGGGGCTCAAAGAGAGATGGAGAGGGTGATATAGAGAGAAAGATAGATTGAGAGAGGGAAAGGGAAAGATGGATAGAGAGATATATTAAGAGAGGAAGAGAGAGGGGAGAGAAACAGAAGGTGAACTACACTTCATCGTTTGTTTCCTCGTTCAGTAGAGAAGAAATCTTTCGAGACTGAGGCAATTTTAATGTTTTGTTATTATCCAGAGTACCCCTTTTTTGGGGGGGGCTAGATTTTTCTCACATTAGAAACCGACCGGGTTATCTGTACTCTCACTTAACAAATTAATAAAAGAAAAACATATTGTAAAATTTGAATTTAACATGAAAATACTATTTTAAAAAATAGCACGATAACATAAGTGCATAAGTGCCACTTTAGGTACTCCTTGGGCGTTGAATTCCATGGCGACCAGCATAATTATTTAATGGTCGCTCCCTTAGCCCCTCCTAGTCAAGGCTAATGCATGCGCACGTAACATTTTTTTATTTACTGACGTTGGCTTGGTAACTAAACGATTTATTGATAATTTCGTAACCCTTAAACGCATGCCGGAAGATTTAAATTGGTTCATTATTGTTGTAATGAAAAAAAAAGTTTCATTCAACACAAAACTAAAAACACATATTAATGATAAATGATTTATTATTCTATTCATTGAAATTTACTAATTTTTAAATAAAAAAGTTAAAAAAAAAGTTAATAAAAAAATAGTAGCTTATGTGCGCATAAAAAACTAGTTTTTTTTGTTTTTTTTTTTAGATTAGGTCCACCTTATAATCACCCCCCCAACCTCCTCATCTTAAGAACAGCTTCCGGAATAAACACCACTTTTGGAGGGGGGCTATTTGCAAAATTTAACTGATATTTGTTGTCAGCATACCCACCCGAAAATACTATTAAAAAAAGGAGGGGTTCAGTGCCCGTGGCAGAGAAGTAGATTTATTTATCAATAAAAGTTGCGGAGAAGTAAATTTATTTATCAATAAAAGTCGTCATTTAAAAAAGAAAATTGTGGAGGTGGACCTAGATGTAAATATTTTAATAATTCGCGAGGTAAATTTATTTTAATGACATAAAAACATGCCTCGACTCTAAAGATGGGTTGTCTGAAAATTTCAAATAAATTGGTAACGTAGAAATATGGTTTTATTCACTTTTAACGAACCAAATTTACATTTTTATATATATAGATGTGTGTGTGGGGGGTGTTTGGTAGTCTTCAACCACTGGGTTCAGCCGTTTAAATTTCTGATGAATAGCGTATTTGTTGATAGTTTTATTGAAACACTAGCAAGCCGCCCGGCGTTGCCCGGTCGTAAAATACGCATAAATATATTATTTTAATTCATACAGAAACTGACACATGTCTATGAGAGTATTATGTTTTTTCTAAAGACTTCACTTCTTAGAAGTAAAAAAAAAAAATACTCGAACTGAGATCGAAGCCAAACCCTAAAGACAGTGAGTCAAGTACGAAAACCTAATGGTTTGACACGATCCTTAAAAAGTGTTTTCATACCTTCTTATTTTTAATGCAAGGAATCTGTCACGTGGACGATTCACGCATGCACATTCATGAAACAGTTGACAAACAGATAAAAATTCGATGATCCAACCACGATTTTTTTCATTTTTAACTCTTAACCGCCCTTTTGTTAAGATGAAAATCAATTCCAAAGTTTTTACATGTTTGAATACCCTATATACGAAATTTCAAGTCTGTAAATAAAGTATGCCTTGAGTATATAGGTTGAGAGGTGTTCTCACACACATTCTCACATTTATACATGCGTATATAGATATATTTGAGATGACATTTTACATTCTCATTTATTGAATTTATCGCCAGAAGCAAGTAATGCCAGAACCACGAATGTTTACCCAATCTAATAGTTATCATGTCGTCACAAATAATTAAAGTGTGTATGTCATCACCTTTGACGTTGAACCCAAGAAGTGCAAGGGCATCTCTTGCAAACTATTAAATCAATGAAACAAACTGCGAACTCTTCTAACATCCACCCGAAGCGCTGGCTAATTATTCACACTTTCTATAAACACTGTTTGACTTCTTTTCTATCGCCATAGCAGTTTGCCAAAGCGGCCCTTTAACAAATGTTAACGCCATCGGTGGCGTCATTTTTCTCTGATGTGTGTGACAGTTAATGAATAGATTTTGTTTTGGGGTGGGTAACGGGATGACATTGGGGGTCAGATGGATTACGTTGGAGATCATGTAAATGGCATTGATAAAAAAGATGTTGAATGAATTTAAAGTGCTTTATGAAACCAAAGATTCTGTAAAAGAGCGATACTCCCTTCGCCCAAAAAGATGGCGTTACTCTTAAAAATTGTTTCCTCGAATTCGTGTAAATTGTTCGAGTTTGAAGTTTTACCGGTGATAAAACAAGTTTTTGATGAACCGTTCCATATAAGTAAACAAATTTACCGAATTTCCATTATTAACGATTACTACATTGTCCAATTTCTACTGTACACTCTTTAACCCTTATCCTCGAGTGGCGTCTTGGCCTGGATAAGTGGTGATGCCTATGTACAAAAAATCGTTGATGCAGAAGTATAGGCTACTCGAACTGCGCAGCAAACAGTCTCAGATAAAATAAGTTCGGAATATCCGTAATTATTTTTTTCAGTAAAATCGAAACAAAAGAACATCTATTCAATTTCCTGAAGATGAATATTTTATTCTTCGAAAATTTGAAAAGAATTCAACTTCATTGTAATAAATAGCAGCTTAACTCCAAACATTTAAATTCATGCCAAGGATTGTTACCGGCGCTGTACGATAGAAGGAACAAAAAGAAAAAGAAGAAAAAAAACAAAGCAAAAAAAAAAATTTCCTGAATATAAATATTTTGCTATTCGAAAATTTGAAAGAAAAAAAACTTCAATTTTATTTTTAATAAATAGCAATATTTGTTACAAACAATTTCACACTTGTCTGGTTTTTCTAACCGTTAAATCTAAATGTGTTATTGAGCATTTCAAACACTGGATTACGTTTATTGTCTTTAGCTTTGAATTTGTTTTTATTACTTTATTAAATAATGGCGACTATGCTGGGGCGTAAAATCCGCTTAAATATGATAGTTAAATTTGTTCAGATCTCTTATACACTATTATAAAGTAAATATCATAGTTTAATTTGTTCATATTTATTATATATTATGTATGATAATATTTATTATATAGTATATATGATAGTTTAATTTCTTCAGATTTCTTATATATTATTATGGAGTAAATATCATAGTAAATTTGTTTAGATTTCTTATATATTATTATAGATTAAATATCATAGTATAATTTGTTCAGATTTCTTATATATTATTATAGAGTAAATATCATAGTATAATTTGTTCAGATTTCTTATATATTATTATAGAGTAAATATCATAGTAAATTTGTTTAGATTTCTTATATATTATTATAAAGTAAATATCATAGTATAATTTGTTCAGATTTCTTATATATTATTATAGAGTAAATATCATAGTAAAGTTGTTTAGATTTCTTATATATTATTATAGAGTAAATATCATAGTATAATTTGTTCAGATTTCTTATATATTATTATAGAGTAAATATAGTTAATTTGTTCAGATTTCTTATATATTATTAGAGTACATATGCTCGATTAATTTAGTCAGATTTTTTATATATTATTATAGAGTAAATATGATCGTTTGATTTGTTCAGAATTCTTATATATTATTATAAAGTAAATATGATAGTTTAATTTGTTCAGACGTCAGATATATTATTATATGGAAAAATGCGCGCATGAAAAGTAATATTCTTAAGATTTTATTAAACCTGGAAAAGTAAAGGACAAGAAACTCAACCTGGAAAAGTAAAGACCAAGATATTCTAGTAAAGTAAAAAATAAGAATTTTTTAGACTTAAAATATTGCAGCTAAAAATAAAATTTGAATATTGATAAATATTTTATTTATTATTTGCATATGTTGTTGTTTATTGTTGAGTTAGAAAGGGTGGCAGTCGCTGGATTGAAATTATTTCCCCCCTATTATTTGCATATATTTATGTAGTGAAAATTGTTTGAATAAAATTAATTCATTAGTTAGTTAGTTAGTTAGTAGATGGAATTAATAATTTTATAATTTACATAAAAATTAATAATTTTAGTATATCATAATTAGGATCATTTACTTCTTTTTAACTCAACAATAAACAACAACATATGCAAATAATAAATAAAATATTTATCAATATTCAAATTTTATTTTTAGCTGCAATATTTTAAGTCTAAAAAATTCTTATTTTTTACTTTACTAGAATATCTTGTTCTTTACTTTTCCAGGTTGAATTTCTTGTCCTTTACTTTTCCAGGTTTAATAAAATCTTAAGAATATTACTTTTCATGCGTGCATTTTTCCATATAATCCATGATTTTTCCAGGCATTGCTATTGTATTAATATATAAATTTATAATATTTATTAATGATTGTCAAAAAAATTAGCTCTCAAACACACATTTATGCAATATTTATCATTCAATCACAGTAGTTCCGAGCCAGGGTCTCTACCGAGACTGCGGTTCATGAATTCGTGATCTGTATAGAGCGTATACTAACAAAAAAGAAGATGGTACTCGGTGTCTTTTTAGATATCGTTGGAGCTTTTGACAACATACCCATCAATAGTATCTTCAAGTCGCTACGCAAACTCAATGTGCCACCAATACTCATCCGATGGATTGAGTATATGGTGAGGCACAGAACAGTTCACGTAGAAACACTGAGGGCAACTGTTAAAAGGGAAGTAGTTAAATGAAACCCCCAAAGTGGGATTTTATCACCTTTACTATGGAACTGTATGCTGAATCCTCTTTTAAAGGAGTTTAAAAATAGGAATATTTATGCCCAGGCTGATGCTGATGACATCGCAGTACTGGTCGCGGATTCAAAAGCATCATTGGTCAGACGCATTGCCAAAATGGGACTACATTTTTCATCAAATGTGATAACGAAAAATTTGAGTTCATTCAAAGAATATGTATATCATAGAATTCACTAATATTTTTAATCGATGAATTCACTATTTTTTGCTATAAAATCATAAGGAGAGTTAAAAAAAATTAATTATTAAAAAAAAGTTCGGTTTTTTAATTATAAAAAAAAAACGATACACGGGATTGAACCTAAAATCTTTCCACCAACCTCCGGTACTCTAACAGTTACACTAACATGTCATATTGGCAAAACCGCAGTAAAAAATAGTTATATAAAAAAAATTATGCAAAATAAAAAAAAGCGTTAGTCACTTATGTACTTACTCTCCTGTTTGTGAACCCACATATTTTGTTGTAACTTTTTTTTCTACTGAACCAATTTTCGAAATTTTTTTTTCAAAATGTAGCTAATGAGGTGTCCTATCCAACTATATTACCTGTTTGAAATTTGGTTGCGAACGGAATTAGTGGTGGGGGTTTGAATGTGTCTCAATTCATTCAATTTCGGACTTAAGCATATATTTAATTAACCACTACCATGTTTGAATGATAACCACTACCGTGGTTGAATGAGTAAATATAATTTATTTTGTTCAGATTTCTTATATATTATTATAGAGTAAATATGATAGCTTAATTTGTTCAGATTTCTTATATATTATTATAGAGTAAATATGATAGTTTTATTTGGTCAGATTTCTTATATATTATTATAGAGTAAATATGATAGTTTTATTTGGTCAGATTTCTTATATAAATCTTATAGAGTCGTGATTTCAAAAGTAAAAAAAGAAGTATTTCGGTGCCCTCAGCTAGAATCGAAACTTTAGCATATAAAACTGATAGCATTGCCCTGTACCAAAGCCATACGTATATCAACTGATTAAAAATTAAAAATAAGCTAAGATGTATGTATAAAATGTATAATGATCTTTTTCAATTTTTACCCATTTTTTTGACCTCATAAAAACTATTTTAACCGGCTACACACCAATAAAATAACGGTCTTCAAAAAAATCCAATCATTTTAGGTCCCTAGTGCCGCTCTGCGACTTTTTGTTTTAGAGGAGATAGAGCTTGAAAATATGGAGACAGCCAGACAGATATGCAGCCTTTTATATAGAGATTATTTATCGATTGCTTGGTTGTTTCATTTTTTTAAATAAGATAAGTTTTATCTGTCGACGTTTGCTGCGGATATGTAGTCGCCTATTCTTCTGCAACATCAAACAACTTTATCTGTTTTATGGCAATTCAGCCCTTTTGGGTTATATAAAAGCGAACCACAATATCCATTTCAGACGATTCAGTAATTATTTTTCGAGTTGTTGTTAGATGTGGGTTTTTAATTATTTGGATTATTTTCGCTATTGTTTTCAACTTGTGTGCTATTCTCACAACATTTCGTCGGATATAACCTTCGACTTTCTTCAGGTATATCTTGTCGAATAAAAAAATCTGTATGCCGAACTCAGGAATCTGTACGTAATTTCGAATGAAACATTTAATTAAATCCACGGTGGCAGTTTTCACACGTTCCCTCGGCCGTAAGTCTTAAGTTATACCCAAAACAAGAATAGGTTTAAACCTCTTAAATTCTATACTAAAATTACCCATGGTTAATGAATGAAATATTTAAAAAAT
The DNA here is from genome assembly GCF_053919585.1 of Euprymna scolopes. NCBI lineage: Eukaryota > Metazoa > Mollusca > Cephalopoda > Sepiida > Sepiolidae > Euprymna > Euprymna scolopes. The sequence goes on from NC_136501.1 coordinate 24,807,148, forward strand.
AAGAAATTAATAATAATTAAAGTAATAAGTTTTAAATGATTGTCTTCTGGGAGTTGAAGTTTCAGTCATCACTGTGCGATATACTAAGAATACGATTAACAATTAGTAAAGACTTTTACCCGATCATCGCTGACGTAACACAGAACATTTACCCAGTGGGTAAATGTTGCCTCATTAGAAAAAATAATGGACAGCATTTTACACCCGTCTTGTTCTATTTGCTGCCGACCACTCCCGCGGCTTCTCACCTGCGATCTTTTTTATAACATCATTTTAGAGTAGATAATTCATTGATATGCAAATCAATGAATATCAAACTACACGCCCCCATTATCTATAAAAGTGAAAAAAGTGTGTGTGTGTGTGTGTGTGTGTGTGTGTGTGTGTGTGTGTGCGCGCGCATTTCCCTACCAATTAATTCTGTCAAATTTCGGTCTAGAGACTCGGGATTTGACATAAGGAGTTGAGATTTGGGAAAAAAAAATGTTAATCGATTTTCGGCCAGAAATTAAGCTGTCAAGGGGTTAAAGTTCAACGATTTGACATTTGAAAAGTCTACCTAACTCCTCCGCCAATTTTGGGTCTAAACACTTGAAATTTTAAATGTAGGTTACTTGGGCATGGATCAAACGTTATAATTTCATTTGAGCTCAAAAAAATAAATGTTATGAGGTCAAAATTGGGGTCAAAGTTCGTCGGAGCATTCACCGTTAAAGTATTTGTAGAACAGGCGGAGGGATGCTACATTTCGTCGATGGGACAGAGGCTGAAGCTTAGATGACAGTTCAGGACCTATTAGGTTGGCGACTCTCTTTTGAACCTTGTCTAGGAGTGAGAGACTAGTAGCAGATGCACCAGGCCAAATATGACAACAATAGTCCATACATGGGGGAATGGTGGCCTTACACAGGATACTTTCGGGCGTTAGTAGCTTTCTAACACGGTAGAGAGAACCTACCTTTTTCGCAGTGGTCCTGGCAATGCTCTCAATGTAATTGTTTCCACTCATGTTTCCTGTGAACGTTAGGCCGAGGAGTTTAAAAGAAGTACTTTCAGATAAAGAGTCTTTGGCCATTGCTATTGGTGGTAGAGAAGGTTTCTTGTAGTGATTGAAGGAAAGAAGTTTAGTCTTGGCAGCATTAAATGTAACCATCCATTTTTGTCCCCATTCCACTACAGATTGACGGTCATCCTCAAGTGTTTCTGCCATTTCTTTAGATATGTATTCATTTGTTTTCCTATCGTGTCTGTTTTAGAACGTGGTGTCATCAGCATACATACCCATCTCACAGACAGTACTCTTTCCTGCCTTGAGAAGTACAAACTCAAATTCACAATCTAGTGGGAGATGACTTCTTCTACTGCTTTTAGCTTCTTTCTCGCAGTATACATGTTTTCTGTTTCTATTACTCTGTCGTTATTTTCAATGGTAGATACTGAATTTATTCCCAATCTCTGGTTCCCCTTTGTATGGTATTCACAGCAAGAACTCATCTTCCACTGCAACTGAAAAGAACGTTCTTGTCTTCCTCCATATACCTAGCGCCAGACGTAACTTCTATTAACGTACTTTCTTTCCAAGAACCTCCCATCTGCAGAGCACATTACCTAGGAACTGATTCTCTGCAAACTAAAACGTGGCTGTCTTTCAAACCAATATCAACAAACACTTGTCATAAACCGTCCCCACACGTAATCCATCCCATTCAGTATTTTCCATCGTCTTGGTCTAACAACTAATGCAGTTTAGTATACAATTTCATATTCATGCACTATGTTTTAATTTTCAGTTCATGTAAGGGTAATCTAATATATATTGTTTCATGATATCAACCTGCTAGGCCTTATCTCTATCTAAATGAGGGGAAGATAATATAAAATATGTTCTGTTACTATGAAACCATGCTCCTATACATTACCTTCTCCTTTGCTATATCTTTGTTTGTCATTATATAATTTTCTCAGGCATTACTGCATTCTTTGAGATGGCAATATAGTATTTGTTCGATCTTTGTCACTAAACTAACAATTAATCTAACACATTAATCTTTATCCTCGGCGACTCATTAGTAAAAAAGATAACAAGAAAATGACGCACAAAATAACGCATCCTTCTTAAGAAACTTTCATTTTGTTTTGAGGTTTTATTTTTTGTTCTTTTTTTATGCAAACAAACTATTTTAGTTTCTATATTTTATTTTATTTAAAGTTCAATTTTTATTTTTCTTCTATAAATATAAAAGCGAAAATGTGTATGAGTGTATGTATGTATGTATGTGTGCACTTTTTATGTATGTCAGCAAAAGGCTTTTTTCGTCGGCCTTTTCGGTCGGTCGCTCTTTCTTAAAACTGTTTATATCACGTCTAAATTGTAATATCTACGACTTAAGAACGGGGGTCGCGTTTGTATTTAATTTGCCCAACTTTTACCAGCTATTTTACCAGCTATTTTACCAGCTATTTTTCCATCGCCGCGTCTTCGAAAAGCGAGTGATGGGGCGAGGGAAACAGTAACTGGCTTGCAGCGCAAAACTAGGTCAAGCATCACGCCACTTAACTTCCTCGCACCTATATATTTCACTTTATAAACCTTAACTTAATACGCTTATCGATTCCTCTCCCCACGTTGCCGAGATAGTTAGGTGTCTGTTTTTTTTTTTTCCACTTTTGTTTCCATCTTCGCGTCAAGGCTTCGGGGTTCAATCATACCTTCCTACTGAAACTTTTTTTTTCTTTTACACCTCCAAACACCCGGCCAATGTTTTTTTGAACACACACACCTTCAAACACTCGGGAAACGCCGGGTACCCCCGCTAGTCTGCAATAAAAACGGGTCTCTAACCTATATCCTGCATTCACAGCCAAACTCCATCCATCGTCCCATCCACTGTCCCATAACCGTAAGGTTGCATTCCTCTGCTTGTTTTACAAGTACTTCGATGGAATGTGCTCCAAAGAACTTATTGCACTTGCACCACTTTAACGTAAATACTCCAGACCAACCATACTAGGAGCAAAATCGCACCACTTCACTACAGCGTTCTTAAAATACCAGAAGAAATTTCATGCTCTAAAAACTTTCTCCCTCTAATCGCCTGTCTTTTGAATTACTTCCGTGCTTCTTGTTTCACCGAATGTACTACGAGTAAAAAAATTATGAACTTATATAAACATGTTGCTGTACCACTGGTGACTAAGGATGCAACATATAAATTTAGTATTAATTCAAGTTGTGCCTTATGTTTTGTGTTTTGTGATTGTTTGTTTGTTTTTACTTAATATATTTCGGCCATTCTTTCCTTCTATTATCTTGTCATCAGTTGTTTTGTGTGTGTGTTCTTTGAACAGGTGTTTGATGATGTAGTTTCATGTTTACTCGAAAACACTTGATAATTTATTTAGAAGAGCAATTTAGTTTGCTAATATATTTTACCAGCATCCTTGTTTTTTTGTTTCTTTAATTACTGTCACTGTGTTTTGTTTCGAATAACTTCATCGAGTTAAAATTTAATGTTTTTATTTATTTTTTTTTTTCATAGCTGCTTTTCTTACTCTGAAAGCGTTTTTTTTGCTTGTCGTTAAAGGGAAAAATGGATCCTCGGTTTAATTTCGGCAGCCATATAACTATCGCTTCCATTATTTTGTCCTTTAGTCCTCACATTCCATGAGCGATGTTTCTGACAAAGAGGGAAAAATCGATGTTTTGAGGGCCAGAATCTAATCCATCTAACACTTATCGTTAACAAATTTGTAATCTTGAAGTAGCAATTTTTAGCTCCTTATATCAACCAGCTTCATTTCTTGTTTGGATCAATTTCGATAAAAAAAAAGAAAAATACGCGAAGCACGCATGGTCTCCCCTGAGTACACAATGAACGAGGTAAAAAAATGACATTCAGAATTTGCCCCCCCCCTCCATTTAGCTCGAAAAGTCCATAGGGGACGTCAAATCCTGGTGAAAATGAATAAACGGTGCAGTTTTAGGCCTTAACATATGTAAATTTGATGGTTGGTTGATTGTTTTTGTTTTACGGCATATCAACCCTTTTCGGGTTATTTAATGCGGACTCCAGTGATTTTGAATAAAAAATTTTTAATAGAATTTTTTTTTTCAAGTCATTTTCTATTTAACTCATAGTATAGACCCTAACAGGTACTACCATTTCGGGTCAGAGTAGACCTAGGAGTAATGGCAATTAAAGAGTGGCTTCATACTCCCCAAATCCCGCAGCTGGGACCTCACTATTGGATATAGTAAAAGGTCATATCCAGAACCGTGTAAAATTGAGTTCTACACCATGCAAAAAAAGAAATGACTAAGTCCATCATTTGCCCCCTCTCCATTTAGCCCCAAAAGTCCCCAAGACCTTAACATATTTAGATTTCAGTTCAACACCTAGGAAAACTGCTAAATAGACATACACAGGAAATTTTGGACAAATATGTTAAAATAGTCCAAAAAAATGGAGTGTTTTTATTAGTCCTAAAAGAGCTCCTGAGGTTATCGCGAAGTATACACAAACAAAAGTATGCAGAAATCAGTTAGTTACAACTTTTCCGAAAGTTTTATAAAAATTCAAGGCATCATTTTTTTAATAAGCACAAAAGTGTAAATTTTAGTCAAGAGTTTAGTCAGAGTTTTCCCAGAAAATTCGTTCTGTTACATTTTACTTATATCATGTTTAATGTTTGTGCAAATTTTCAAAAATTCCAAGGCGTAGTTATTCAGAAAAGTGCGGACAGACGAACTGACGAACGAACTAGGATGAATTTACATATCCACCTTTCTTTTGTCGGGGGACCAAAAAGGTTACACTTTACGATTTAGATCAACTTTCTACGAGGAGCATTCCAAAAGTAATGCCTCCTATTTTTATTTCACCGAATGGATCAGAGGGGATTGCAGATTCCATTGTTATGATTACAGAATTTATGAATTGATGACCTAAAAGTTTCACCTCTCTGTTGCAGATATAGATGGTATGAGACTCTAAGAAAGCAACCCATGTCACGGACGTGCGTTAGAAACAGAGATGAATCATTCAATTCCTGGCCAATTTCCGACAATGGAGTTATCAATTTCTTTCAAATTGATGTCCCAAGCCATCGCTACAAATGTCTTTATAATACATCATTTAATCATTTCTGAGTAGAATTAGTTTATCTTCATGATTGTCCGTTCCTTTGACTTCGGTATTTGTTTCCGACACTCATGTGGTCTCTACCAAATGCTGTAACAAATGGATTCTCCCTCCAAATAAACCACAACTCAAGTTTAAAACAGGCAAAAATGTTTTGTTTTGATAAATCACAATGATATTTTTCTTCTGTTGGACGACAAAACTGTCAACGAAGAAAACTATATTTTCTAACCAAACACAAACGGTCTATTAGCTTTTAAGGGTTATCTCAGAAATTCAACTGGTCCCTCTTGACCATCTTGCTGGAATAAATGTAGACATTGGCGTCATTTAAGGTAGATCACGCAGCTGTTTACTTAAAAAGGGTTAATCTGCTTGAATAATGAGCATAAAACTTACTGACTAGTGGAGTTCCTCATTCATGATGATTGTAACTCTTAGAAAAATTCAAGACCCTCACAATCACAACATGGTACCTTTATCCAAGAATATGATATTATTTCACATACATCATTGCATTGCTTGGGTGACCTATCTTCGGTTAGCTAAATATTTTTACAATTGTAGACCTGTCGTCTGCATATATTGTAATTATGCGGTCTACTAAACACGCACCATTGTACCATATATTCATCGTATTTGCAATTATTCAAAGCTGACGGTAAACCGACTTGAAAAGTGTCTCATATTATAATCATTGGATGACACTGACTTCTCAGTGTTGAAGCTTCTAACTGCAAAAAGTGAGCGAGAATTATAACGTTCAAACTTTGTGAATGTTTTTTTTTCATCTATTGATGATCGGTGTTTACATTACATAGTAGTAAGCGAAGAAGTAGCATTATTTTATAATAAATATATTATATTATATGGTATTATATTGTATTATATTATTATATTATAAGGTATTATATTGTATTATATTATTATATTGTATTATATGGTATTATAATAAATATATTGTATTATATGGTATTATAATAAATATATTATATTGTATGGTATTATAATAAATATATGGTAGTAAGCGAAGAAGTAGCATTATTTTATAAGAATTTTACTTTATTTACATATTTTATTATACTTTTTATTATACTTTTTATTATACTTTTTATCATACTTTTTTAACAATTCCATTACATTTACCTTAAAAAAATATAACCATAAAATTTTTTAACAATAAAACTTTAAAAAACATTCCATTACATTTACCTTAAAAAACATAACCATTAAATTTTTAATTTACATAATAAATATATGGTAATATAATAAATATATTATATTATCTGGTATTATATTGTATTATATTATTATATTATATGGTATTATATTGTATTATATTATTATATTATATTATATGGTATTATAATAAATATATTATATTATATGGTATTATAATAATATATTATATTATATGGTATTATAATAAATATATTATATTATATGGCATTATAATAATATATTATATTATATGGTATTATATTGTATTATATTATTATATTATATTATATGGTATTATAATAAATATATAATATTATATGGTATTATAATAATATATTATATTATATGGTATTATATTGTATTATATTATTATATTATATGGTATTATAATAAATATATTATATTATATGGTATTATAATAAATATATTATATTATATGGTATATTATATATGGTAGTAAGAGAAGAAGTAGCATTATTTTATAACAATTTTACTCTATTTACATATTTTATTATACTTTCTTAACAATTCCATTACATTTACCTTAAAAAACATAACCATTAAATTTTTTAACAATTCTATTACATTTATCTTAAAAAGCATAACCATTATATTTGATGGGAATATGAGAAAAAACACAACAAAAGCAAAAATAAGATAAAAGAGATTTTTATGTTAGGACTTGGTTTATTAGATATTTTCTGAAGAAAATAATCGACAGAGTTGTTTGCAATGAAAACAAATAATTACATTGGTTTGCCTCTATTTTATTGCCGCGGTATTGAATTGTTTACATTCGATAAAAAATATGCAGTTAGTGTATTTGTAACTAATTTGCTCCAACCGATTGCCATCCCTTCGCAATTGAATTCTTATCACTACTTTAAACCATTGAAACGAAACTAAGCGATAAGAAGAAGACAAAACTAATCAATAATTAAACAAACCAAATCAAAAGAAAAAGAAAAAAACCAAATAACATTAAATCAAAAAATAATAATAACCAAAATAATTGAATAGGAAAATGAAACTTTTTTTTATTCAATGAAGTAAGTTAAGCAACCAAGATATTATTATTATTATTATTATTATTATTTTTATTATTATTATTATTGTTGTTGTTGTTATTATTATTATTATTATTATTATTATTATTATTATTATTTACATATGTTATTATACTTTTTTAACACTTCCATTTCATTTAACTTAAAAAGAAAAAAACATCTCCTTAGATTTGAGGTCAATATAAAAAAAAACACACAACAAATACAAATTCAAACGGTATCAGACGAACACTTGTCCTGGCCAAAGATTGGACAAAAGATGTTTATGTTAGAATTTGGTTTAATAAATGTTTTCTGAAGAAAATAATCGACAGAGTCAGGTTTGCAATTAAAACAAATAATTACATTGGTTTCCCTCTATTTTATTGCTGTGGCATTGAATTATTGACATTTTTAATGTTATTTTGTTTAAAACAAGAGTTTACACTGCTGACAGTAATAATAAGATAATAAAGTTTTATTGATTTTTTAACTATCAATAAAACTAAAATCTATACGTCATCCCTACAAGTGTGTTTTTCCGTTTGGTAAATTATATGCGCATTTAGCATGTGTTTTTTACGGTAATTGCGAAGAAATAACAACTCTATAGTTAAATATTTAGAAACTTATAAAGAATCGGAATCGGAATCGATAGTTGTATCGGAATCAGAAATTTAGTACGGAATCGGTAATTGTATCGAAATTGGGAAAACTTTTGGAATCGTCCCATTACTAATTTGAAAATATAAACAACTTGAAGCATAAAACAATTTTTTTTTCAAAATTACTCGATTCGGCATTATAAAACCAGAAAAAAGGTTTGATATGCCGTAAAACAAAACAGCTAAACCAAATACTACGAATACATATTTGAAGATATAAATAACTTGACGCATAAAAACGTTTTTTTTTTTTTTTTTTTTTTCAAAATTGTTAGATTCGGCATTTAAAACCCCGGAAAGGTTTGATATGCCGTAGAACGTAACAATCAAACATTTTCAGACATTTTTGTCATTCTATTTTTCTTGCCAACGCTATTCTTCAATTCTATGCTGTCACCGCTCAACCGCCCTGAATATGACAAAAAACTTCATCGGCGATAAAGTGAGAGTATTGAAGAGATGTTGCAGTTGTAGTACGGTATTCACCTTAGGCGAGTTGCATCGACTACCTCCAAAGGAAGAAGTGTCAAGGGCATATTACATTTACAAACTGTCCCAAGTCACCAGTAATTGGGGAGTGTCTAGTAACCTTTTTTTTCAACTATTCCCTTGTTGACTCTGACTGGAAGTGATAGTACCCGTAAAGGCTGCATCCAATAATGTAAGTATGTTTTTTTTATTTACTTCATTTGAAGATTGTAATGCTGGGTATGGGGCAGCCAGACAAGCTCCCAACATTGCCCCGCTTTTTATTGAAACCAACCGAGAGCTCTTTTTAGTATTCTCATTATTCCCTTAAATGCAATTGTTTGGATCTCTTTTGCACTTAGTTCACCAGGAATATTAGTTAGGTAGGACTTCAGGTCCTTCTTCATAAGCCCTGTGGCACCTATGATAACTAGTACGATTGATATCTCTCTAAGATTCCAGTTTTTTTGTTTTTTTTCATATAATACATGATACCTTGATATTTGGTCTATTTCTCCTTTTCAGTTCTGTTCAGACATCCATCATTAGGGACAATCACTTCAACCAAGGTTGCTACTCTCTCTGACTTATTCTATAAAGCTATGTCAGGTTTCACAGCAGCATTTTCAAGGCAAATGGCTGTAAGGATTACATGGTCGTACATGGTCATTTCCAACTGTTATTTTTTTTTTTCAGGTTGATGTTCCCAGGACTTACTGCTACACTGGATATTTAATTCTTTACAAATGGTCCAGTGGATGTACTTACATACGCCATCATATCTCGCTGTGTAGCAGCCATTCACCAAAAGAACATTGCAACTTGATACTAGATGACTCACACTTTCCAGTTCCGTGTGGCAGATGATTTTTTGCTATATCATTAAAATGAATTTTGTTAATGAATGCTTTTTTGTTTTGTTTTATATGCACGGATTTTGTATATATGCGGGGTTTTTTTTGTTTGATTGTTTTTTGTTTGTTTGTTTGTTTGTTTGTTTGTTTGTTAGTTGTGTGTTCTAACATGGAAGTGCTTTCTACTAGGGGTTTTCGGAATTGACAGCGAGGGTGGAAAATACAGACAGTAAAAGGATCAAAACAAAAATATGAGGGGAAGAGATGGGGGAGACATAAAACGAAAGAAAGATGAAGAGAGGGCGACAGAGAAGAAGGGAGCAGCGATAGAGAGTGACAAGGGAAAGAAGCGATAGAAAGGGAGTATAGGGGGGATAGAGAGATAGATAGACAGAGAAGGGAGACAGCGATAGAGACGGGCAAAGAAGATGAGAGATAGAAAGAGAAGAGATCGAAGGAGGGTGATAGTTAGGTACAAAATGGAGAGAGCGATGGAGATGTTGAATAAAGAAGAGAGATAGAGGAAAGAGAGAGAGAGAGAGAGAGAGTAAGAGAGATAAAACCTGAAAAAGTTTTGGTTTTAACATTTTTATGTTCTTTGCGAGTTTTTTTTTTATCTTTTGTTTTCGTTTTCATACGAAGTATTTGATGTTCGGGTCGACATTAAATGTCTTTTTTCTTGCGCTTTCTGAGCAAAGGCAATTTTGAAGAGATTAAATAAGGTGTCTTTATCAGCAGAAATACAGTGGCATGTGTTTTTTTTTATTTTTCGTTTTTTTTTTTTTTTTTTTTTTTTGCAATTTGTGTGTGTGTGTGCGTGTGTGTGTGCATGTGTGTGAGATAGAGAAAGAGAGAGAGAGCAAGAGAAAGTGAGAGAGAGGGTTGTGTGTGTGTGTGTGTGTGTGTGTGTGTGTGTGTGTGTGTGTGTGTGTGTGTGTGAATCATTTCGATGTTTCAATGAAGTATGTGTTATCACCTGACAACAAAACAGAAAAGTCGAACTGAAGAGTTGCCAGAATTTTTAATTTTTCTTTTTTCTTTTTTTTTTTTTTTTTTTGTCATAGAAGCAGTTTTGGATTTAAGAAAAACAACAACAAAAAACATAACTCCATTTTTTTCTTTCTGCGAAAACGCAGGAACGGATCCATTTTTAAAATGCGTACATTCAATTTACGCGTTTAGTGATTAAAATGCGATTTCAAACTTTAGTATGACAGACCGACGGGCGGACATTTGCTCCTCACCAAGATACATAAACCCATCTAAAAGTGAGTTATAATCAGTATGCTAGACTAAAAAGAATTTTATCTGGAAGTAAATCATGAGAGATAACCAACAGACAGAACATCTTATAGATATATTTGGACGCATCAATATAAGATGCGTCGATTTAATTTGTGCTTTTAGCGATTAAAATGCTATTAAAAAATTGTGACCAGCCTCAACGCTTTTCGGTGTGTTCTATTTTTGCCCTAATGCAGGCTGCCATCTTTTGAGGGTAGTTAGATTTCCACCCAATTAAAACCCGATCTTCTGTCTAAATTTAACCTTGTGTGGAGCCATGTTGATAGGACTCTACCTACGGATAGAACCTATAGAAGAGAAACTTCCATATTCTTTTACTAGAAGGTCATTGCTTAGGATAAGCGATGACCTTCTAGCTATGATGGCCCAAAGGTCACTCGAGGATAAGTGTTAATGAGGGTCACGTGACTGGGGAGAAAACATCATGATGATTGGTAATGGTATAAATTGATTATTTAAGAGGACGGCTCGAAATTAATTTGTTTACACTGGACTTGAAAACGACCATATGATAGTCAGCAGAGAAGCAATCCCGCGGTATTGTGTTCCATAGACGGCTACTTTTATGAGATAAGCTTTGCTCGTGGGATTTTCGTATAGCTTTACACATAGATATAATAAGGGAAAATACAGATTGTGGTTGTAGTTAGACAAGTGTTTTGTGAATGTTTTACTGGAGGCATAGATTGAAGCTCTATATCCATTCGTTTATTTCGTATGAATGGAATGATTCGATAGTTGACATTAGTTTATCCGATATCTTTCTAGGAAATAACCAGATACTTACGGGAGTAAGTGAATGTGTCTCTGTGGAACGAACTGGGTTCGAGCTTGACACACCCGGGTTGTCAGTTCGTGTCGTTAACGACTCAAACATGTCCTCTCCTAGCTTCAATATAGCTACAATGCGTCCATTCAATACGCAGATTTTATGAGAAAAGTGATATTTAATATTTAAAAGTGACAGAAGGAAGAAAAAATAGATTTCAGGTTTTTGCGTGACAAACCTAGAAAAGCATTCGAATTACGATTTAAGCGTGACAAACTAATAAAAAAAATTGATTTCATATTTAAGCGTGACCAACCAAGAAATAATTCGATTTCATACTTAAGCGTGACAAAACCAATAAAAAATAAGATTTCATATTTCAGCGAAACAAACCAATAAAAAATAAGATTTAATAATTAAGCGAAACAAACCAATAAAAAAATTAGATTTCATATTTAAGCGTGACCAACCAAGAAATAATTCGATTTCATACTTAAGCGTGACAAAACCAATAAAAAATAAGATTTCATATTTCAGCGAAACAAACCAATAAAAAATAAGATTTAATAATTAAGCGAAATAAACCAATAAAAAAAATTAAGTTTCATAATTAAGCGTGACAAACCAATAAAAAATTAGATTACATATTTATGCGTGACAAACTAACAAAAATCGATTTCATATTTAAGCGTAACAAACAAATAAACAAATTAAATTAAATATTTAAGCGTGACACACCAATAAAAATCGCCTTCTTATTTAAACATGACAAACCAATAAAATCTTAGATCCTATATTCAAGCGTGACAAACTAATAAAAATCGATTTCATATTTAAGCGTGACAAACAATAAAAATTCGATTTCAAACTTAATCACGAAAGACCAAAAAATACGATTTCTTAATTTTATCGTGATGAACTGACCGAGAAATTGTCTCTAGCCAAGATTCTTGGATGCATTTGAAATAAAAAAGCGTCCACCTACTTTGCGCATTTCATGATAAAGATTCTATTTAAAGTTGATGTGTAACAGACCAACGGACACAAAACTTTCTCATCAATATGAATATTCGTGAACTGCCTGTTTTATCTTTCTAAAAAGAAGAAAAACTGGTCACCGTACAAGTGCAAATGTCGGGCTTCTTTACACCCGACTTACGTCATAGCAGCGGAGCCGGATTAACAGCGCCTGGAAAACAAAAGACATGAAAGCGAATTTCTGCCGATGACGCGGTTAATTTAGCTTGTGAACTTTAACCTTTTCTACAAAGATTTTTTTTTAGAGAATCTTTTCTGTTTGGGGCGAAGATCATCGGCATTTATTATCTCTCATTCACAGCACACATACACACACGCACACACACACACACACACACACACACACACACGAACACGCACACACACACACACACACACACACACACACACACACGTAACGATGAGCCTGGCTAGTTCCAGATAGGTGACTAACGCTATATGTACTGCTCCGGGACGAAGAAATGTCCAAGTTTTTTTTTACATAGGAATTACCACTTATCAAGGCCCCGATGTCACTCGAGGATAAGGGTTAATGGGTATACATTAGGCAATGTGATTATAGCGTAGTAAACAATACGTAAGTAGTGGAAATTTTGTGAATTGGATTACTTAGTGAGACGGTTCATCAAGAACTTGTTTACGTTGGACTTGAAGACAGTCAGATTGTAGTCAGCTGGAAATCAGGCAATCGGAAGAGAGTTTCACAGGCGTGCAGTTCTAAGACAGAAGCTGTGTTCATGAAATCTACGTTTAGGTTTGGGCACAGATAAAGTGTGGGGGAAAAATTACTGGTAGTGGTTTTGGCCAGAAGAGTTTTTTTCGTGCAAGTTTGGCGAGGGGGGGGCTATAAATTGAAGCTCAGATGAACACTTGCCATGAAAATAACGATAAAGTAGAGACAGGCTCGCAACGTCTCTTCTGTGGGAAAGATGTTGTAGGGAAGTGAAAATAGCATCGCTCACTAAGCTACGAGGACTATTTTGAACTCTGGCAAGGCAGGATGGAGTCGCGTAGACATGCAGTTAGAAGGAAAACTCTGAAATAAAACTTGAAAAGTTTACTGTCTAATCTGTGCGTGGCATACGATTGCACCGATGTAGATTAGAAAATGTTCCAAAACTGTGGATAGTTCTACTCATTTTCCACTATATATTATTCATCTGGATTTCGAACAACTTAATTTTTGTGCAATCCTCATAAGTCGTATGACCTTAAACTATATCCAGTGGTGAGGCCCCAGCTTGCGGGCTTTAGGGAGTGTGGCGCTACTCTTTAATTGCCATTGCTCCCAGGTCCACTCTGACCCGGAGTGGTAGTACCTGTTAGGGTCCCAACTATGGGTTAAATAGAAACCGACTTGAAAACAACAAATATATTTTATAAAAATGTTTTCTTAAATCTTTGGATTCGGCATTAAATAACCTGGAAAGGGTTGATATGCCGTAAAACAAAAACAACCAGACAACCAACTCATAAGTCGAACTGACGAGACAACTCAATAATATTATATATATATATATATATATATATATATATATATATATATATATATATATATATATATATATGGGGGTGCGGGTGTGTGTGTGTGTCTGTGTGTGCATACATACAGGATGGCCAATTTAAAAGTAGCCCAATCTCTCATCTGTCTCTTAAAGACAAAATGCAATTTTGGTATCAACAAGATGGCGCTACATGTCACACGTCTCACAGTTAACTGACACGAGTTCATGGCATGTTTAAGAAGAGAGAACAATTAACAAAGGATTATGGCCACCACATTCCAGGACTTGTCATCATATGATTTTTATCTTTCGGGGGACTTAAAAACAAAATGTTTATAAAAATAATCCTCATAATCAAGACCAACTAAAGGAGAGCATTACCAATGCTATCAGGAGAATCACCAGAAAAGATCTACAGGCAGTATCTGCAAACGTTGTTAAACATGCCCAGAAATGCATAGATGTCAACAGGGAGCACTTCAAGAATCTTTTACAGCATTACAAGTAATTTAAACAATAAAAGAATGTTCCTCATCTCTACTACATTTTTGGGGCTACTTTTAAGTAGGCCATTATATATATATATATATATATATATATATATATATATATATATATATATTATTTTTAAAATATAATTAGCCACTGATACGTGCTTCGTCGGCTACGACTCATCGGAATGGCCGAATCTAGCGAGATTTATTTATATGTAATTTGTTTTTGTTTTTGCGATACGTTTTGAGCGAATTAAATTATTTACGAAAGTGCATTTGTACCTAAATGCGAGTTGGAAATAATTTTCCCTTTAACCAATTTGGTACCCCCACATGAGGAGCGGTATATATATATATATATTGTTTTTAAAATATAATTATCCACTAACACGTGTTTCGTCGTATATATATGTATATATATATATATATATATATATATATATATATATATATATATATATATATATATATCCTAGCAAAAGTACCCGTCGTTGACTGGGTTCAAAAACAGCCTACACAAAATGGACTCTGATTTATGAAAGTATGATAGGTTATGAAAAGGAAGGGTTGTAAAGAGATAGCTTCGAATTTGGGGGTATCAAAGCCAAAGCAAAATATGATGAAAGTAAAAATAAAATAGATAAACCCCATAATCTATTATACCATACCTGTTCGTACTGAAACACTTATCACAATATTCTGTGGATCTATATTAAAAAACCTTGTAAAACTTTGTGACATATTTCCATTCTATGGAGGTCAGGCACGAACGAACACCCTATAATTTTATTATATCGTATTTCTTCAAACTGAAACATAATTATCAAAGTATACTTACGCAGATAGATATGAAAAGTCTTTATTAAAGTTTGTGCCTATTTCCATTCTATGGAGGCCAGGCGCGAACGCAGGCCCCACAATTGTATTATACCATCCCTGTTTAAGTAAAAACATACTTATCAAAGTATTATTATGTATATCTATATCAAAAACACTTGTAAACGGTTGTTTTTTTTTTTAATTTTTAATTTTTTTATTTCCATACTTTGTAGACCAGGCGAGTACGCAGACCCCACAATTTTAATGAATCATAATTATGCCAGATCAAGCATACCTATTATACCTATTCTTGTGTCTCGATACATCTTCTATCATTATATGTGATCAGTTTTTTTTTTTATAATACTTAACCATATAGGAGCCTATTAGTGACCAGACACACACACACAGACGTTCAGCTTTATATATATATATATATATATATATATATATATATATATATATATATATATATATATATATATATATATTGCCCGGTCGTAAAATACATTTAAATATAATATTTTTATTAATACAGATTTCGTATTATTTATTATATTATATTGGATCCAATATATATTAATGATTTAAAATTTAAAAAAGAATGACTCGCTTGACTTCACAAACCAAAACTCGAATCGAAACCAAAACTTTTAGTTTACGATTTTCTCTTTCCTTTGACGTTAATTCCTGAGTGCCTGAGCTTAGAACATATGTTTGCTACAAGGGTAAAATTAAAACATGAACCAATATCTATTACGTTACGCATACATATTCGTAATGGCGTCGTTCGACTTTCACCTGGAAAATTCCATTTTTTTAAATTTTTACACTTTGGAACTGATTTTCCCGGCTAAAACTCAAATATGAAGTTTC
This sequence comes from Euprymna scolopes, assembly GCF_053919585.1. NCBI lineage: Eukaryota > Metazoa > Mollusca > Cephalopoda > Sepiida > Sepiolidae > Euprymna > Euprymna scolopes. The sequence continues at coordinate 24,823,349 of NC_136501.1, forward strand.
GCATGGGTTCGAATGCCCTATATATTAAGTTTCATGCTTGGAGACGAAAAAGTGAGAGCGGAGTGAGGTAGGCAACCTTTTTTTAAATAAATATATATACGCATACATAAATATATATATAGAAATAGGTTTGTGTTTACTATGAACTTTTTGCGCAAATATTATGCAAGTATAAATCATGTAGTATATCTGCATGAATATAATTACACGTAATAGTTAACTAAAGATGATCATCCCATAAGAAAACCAAAAAACTAAGAGGGAATTAATTAAAACGAATGTTTTAAATAATATGCAAATTAGCAAGATCTTTGCAAATGAACAAAATTCCACGACCCATATATAACAAAGTTGTATTATCTTTTTAAATAAACAAAAAAAGGGATTTTTAATATGAATATCCATACATAAAAGATATAGGAGTATAGATATTTACAGTAGATAATCTTCTGTTTAGGGAAATAATGACATACACCTTGGTGTTTCAACGGATTGTCTTTGGGCATCCTCGAGCGTGACTCTGGAGCCGTGTTCGGGAATGTCAATCTCTGCTGCATGGGCATAGGAAGGAGGATTTTATGCTAGGGGTCTGTGGCCATTTGGGGCTACTTTCTGCGTCGTTTCCTGTTCTCAGCATTAGGTTTCTCCTGTCCTCTTCTCTCCCTACTCCCTGCCGTCCAGCACCACGTCACGCGCCGTGGTCGTCTGCCAGCTGCTACTAGCTGCTCAGGTCTATGCCCGTGTTTGCATACGTCCTTGTAGCGGAGATCCTGGCGACCCCTGATTATTACCCTGTGTTGTTATTATAATTATTATTATTATTGGCTCACATGGAGCTTTCACGCAGGTCATCAAAGATCTCTCCTTGAAAACAGCCTGTGTTGTTCCCTGGAAGCTGAGTGACAAGTCTCCCCAGATTTCCAGTACTCTCCATCTCTTTCGATAACATTTGCAAATAAATTCGCATTATCGCAACAGCTACTTGCCATTGATTTCTCGTTGGCAGAAGCTATTAATCTTCACTGGAATTTCAGTGGCAATAAGCCTCTCCAAGGTCCCAGTTCTCTTCGCATTTATCCAGCGGAGATCTAGTCAGTGATCTCTCCTCGGTCTTTCCTTCCTCCTTGACTCTACTTGGCTATTTGGTCTCACTCTTTTTTGTGGGGGCGGTAGTGATGTGCTAAAGGCGAATGGAGTGGTTAGAGAACTTGGTTCTACGTAACGCTTCATGCTTTGCCCTTGCAGTAGTTTATCTGGCCCGCACTTGTGGTTCATGTGTGTTGGTCTCCGCATTCAAGGGTTTTCCTTAATATTTCAGCTGTTGTCATTATTGTTATTCGTTGTATTTTTCCAGTCATTCCTCTGATTCCAATTTCTCCCATTCTTTTTTCAAAGTTTTTCGGAATTGTTCCTAGTACTCCTACTATTATAGGTATTATTTTGATTTTCTTCATCATCCATATCCCTTGCAGCTCTCTGGCTAGCTCTCTGTAATTGCTCCATTTGTCCTTTTCTTTGATATTCACCCTATGGTCAACTGGAACAGAAAAGTCTACGATTTGACAGGACTTTTCTTTCTTGTTAATTATTACGACACCCGGTGTTCTTGCTTGGATGGGTTTTTTTATTATTATTATTATTATTATTATTATTATTATTATTATTATTATTATTATTATTCAGAATGTTATTATTCAAAATGTTATTATTCATTTATCATAACTTAGCTACAAGTCCTTCAAACCATTGCCTTTGTCCTTACAAAGTAGAGGATTTAATAAAAAAAAAAATCAACGCCAGAGTAGCTCAGATGTAAATCTTCCTATTTGTTTAACTTTAAAATTGAAGGAGCTACGAAGACGGGATTGACACAATTAAAACGAGTGACATTTTGTGCTTCAGATTTTATTTTACTGCATTGTCACCAGCATTCTCAATACACTTTTGCCAGCGATGAACGACGGCTGTGCATGGGCGTCCTGAAACGCGCTTTGTCATATGAAAGTCGTTCCAAAGACAAAGCATCCTATTTTTTGTAACTCAATAAGTGGAAGAGCCACAAAGACGGGAGTTGCCCCATTAAAACAGACAATCTTTTCAGCTCCAAAATTTATTTTTCTGCATAGTCACCACCAATTCTTAATGCATTTTTGCCAGGAATTCAATGAGGTATGTTTGCTTCTGACGCACCTCCATGACAGGGGTTGCTTTTTCTAGAGTCTCACGCCATCTGCAACAGAAGAAAGGAAACTTTCAGATCAGTTTAGTAAACATAACAATGTAATTTGTGATATCTTCTGATTTATTCAGCCGGGAAAAAAATTGGAGACATTACTTTTGGATTGCAGCTCGTAATTTATATCTGAAAATTTAATTATTAATAAATTTTTGATTTTTATATGTATATTTTACTCCAGTGTCTTGATAAATATTTACCGCAAACATTGGCACAGAGTATATTCTACGCCATTTATTATATAAAGCTGAAGTTTGATTCCAGGTTTAATTATAATGAAACTCTTTACTATGAATATAGAAAAATATTAAGCTATAAATGTATACTAGACTACCCGTGACCCGTTGGGTCAGTATGTTATATTAGCTTTGGAATTAATGTATGAGCGTAGCACTTGTGACGTAAAGAAAATAGCTTTTTTGACATAACAGAAACATTTCCATGAAATTATATAAAAATGAAAAAAGAATAAAGATAGATTTCTATGAGTCGTTCTGTTTATAATTTTTTATTTAAAAAAAAAATTACAGCCATTGAATTATAAGTTGTTTGGCATACTTATAGGTAAATATGCACTAAACAGATACCATCGTATTTAAAGTTAAATTTTTTGATACGTCTTTTAATTTAAACGCGAAATAAAAACAATTGGGACGCTGAGAACGTACACAGTAAAACAATACATTTTATTGTCGGGTTGATTATTTATTTGTAACGCAAATTAAAAGAAAATATATTTTCGGGGTTATTTATTTATTGTGGTAGTATAAAAGAAAATGTATGAATGTTTTTTAAGAAAAATGTATTAAAAAATGGAGAATTTAAAAAAAAAAAGCGGTGGGTAAATCGCCTTTGTAAAATGCTCTCATGATTGTCAACGGGTTAAAGTAGATTTATATGTAAGAAAATTGCCTTAAAATAACTTAAACGTAATAGGAAAAGAACGATGTAAAAAAATGCAGAAAGTATTAACAATTGGTTATTTGGATAATTTAAACGCGAAAAAAAAAACAATTGGGACGCTGAAAACGTACACAGTAAAACAATACGTTTTATTGTCGCGTTGATTATTTATTTGTAAATATGTTGGGTTTTTTTTTAATTTGCGCTACAAATAAAACATCAACGCGACAATAAGACGTATTGTTTTACTGTGTACGTTTTAAGCGTCCCAATTTTTTTTTAGCGTTTAAATTTACCAAATAAACAATTGGTAATACGTTCTGCTCTTGTTTTTACATCGTTCATTTCCGTATTACGTTATGGGTTTATGTATATGTACGCATGCGCAACCGGAAGTCGTAAACCGGATGTTGGGTTACAAAACTCATTACAAGGTCATTTGAGTTTTATAATTATATAGATTATACTAAATGAGAAATCTCTCGCATAGAAACTATATATTTATAAAACTTTGTGGATCGTCCGCCATTGCTTGAATCTTGTCCACCAGAAACGTGTTTGTATGTATATATATGTGTGTGTGTGTGTGTGTAACCCTTTTATAACTATTTTCATATGTATCTCCGTATTTCTTACCTGCACTTTCCTTATCTTCCTTCCTAATTTTTTTTACCGTTTTCTTTTGCAGTACTTCCTTTTTTTTGTTTTTCTTTTTTAATGATGACCATATTTTTTTTAACGATTTCCATTATCAATTTTGGTTCCGGTTTCGATTCTAGTTGATAGCACTCAATCATATTTTAGTTTTTACTTTTGAAATCATGACTATATTTTGGGTACAATACAACATGAAATAATCGATAGAGAATTGATTCTATAATAATAAATACAAAATCTGAATAAATTAAAATATATTTACGCGTTTTTTTACGACCGGGCAACGCCGGGCGCATCTGCCAGTATAATATAAATCTCATAAATCTAGTAAATCCTTTTCTCACCTTTTTGGTTGTTGCTAGGGACAAAATATCTTATCAGGTGGCAAATATTAATCCGTTATTTCAGATATTCCAACCAAGAGATCTCTTTTACGTTCTAATCGTACAGTTGTTTCTATTGCTATTAGCATTCATGGCGAGATTTTTTTTTATTATTACATTTTCACCTCAAACAAGGCACAGTGCCACTTTGGTGTAGGGGGCTACTATCAGGGGCAACAACTACTGGGGTACTATGTTGGGATTTGGGCAGCACGATGTCGGTTCACGTTACACTTGAACTTCTGCATGTCAGTATAGTTGGGGAAGCAGGGACCTGGAATGGAATTCCAGAGTCTAGCCGTTCTGGGGAAGAAACTACTGGAGTAGAAAGATCTTTTACACCTAGGGATCTCTACTGTATGGAGGTCAGATTTAGCAGCCTGTCGGGTTTGTCGAGGGTGTCTACGTCGTGGGGGAACAAGTGTCTGCAGTTCGCCAGAGCATTCACCATTAAAATACTTGTAGAACAGGCAGAGGGATGCAACGTTTCGTCGATGGGACAGAGGCTGAAGCTTAGATGCCAGTTCAGGGCCTATCAGATTGGCGACTCTCTTTTGAACCTTGTCTAGGAGCGCGAGGCTAGTAGCAGATGCACCAGCACAAATGTGACATCAATACTCCATACATGGGCGAATGGTGGCCTTATAGAGGTACAGGATACTTTCGGGTGTTAGTAGTTTTCTAGCACGGTAGAGAGAGCTTACCTTCTCCGCAGCGGCCCTGGCAATGCTTTCAATGTAATTGTTCCAACTCATGTTTCCTGTGAACGTTAGGTCAAGCAGTTTGAAAGATGTACTCACAGATAAAGAGTCACTGGCCATTGCTATTGGTGGCAGAGAAGGTTTCTTGTAATTATTGAAGGAAACCAGTTTAGTCTTGCCAGCATTGAATGTGACCATCCATTTATGTCCCCATTCCACTACAGATTGGAGGTCATCCTCTAGTGAGATGATGTGGCACAAGTTACTGAAAGTGGAATTTTAAAAGCCACTCCCTAGAGGAAGAACATTCTGGCCTACAATAATCTTTGGCCATCCTGGTCGGTTTTCCCAGTAGACGCGTCTTTTTATTGCACTTAGATCACCGAGTATTTTTGCCAAGTAGCGTTTGAAATTCTTTTTAGGAGCTCGAATGATTCTGTGATTAGGAATAAATATGATTAGGGATACTTATTTCAACTAGGGTTACTTCTTTGTTTCTATTTGTCCCCGTGTGCATATGAAGGTATGGCATCTAAAAAAGAATATGAAAGCAATACTATTTTTACTATCATTGAAACAGTCTCTATTTGTGGTGAATTTAAAAAAATTAAGAATTTCACACTGTCAGCCTATTTTCTCAATCTCCTTGCCTTAGGCTAGAAATTATAAACATATATTGTTCGTTTACATTTTGGTTCTACAGGGGTTTCCTTCCATTAAAATCTGAGTCATTTCAGATTTGCTTTCATATAGCTTATTCTAATATATATATATATATATATATATATATATATATATATATATATATATATATATATATATACTTAAAGTTTACGCATAAATTTATACTTTCGTATATTAATTTTATGTGAGTAAATGAAGTAGTTATATATATATATAACTACATCATATATATATGTATAACTACTTCATATATATATATGTATAACTATTCATATATATATGTATAATTACTTCATATATATATATATATAACTACTTCATATATATATGTATAATTACTTCATATATATATATGTATAACTACTTCATATATATATATATATATATATATATATATAACTACTTCATTTACTCACATACATTAATATACGAAAATATAAATTTATGCGTAAACTTTAAGTATTTACTTCAAAAGTGCTCAATACGTAGGTAGAGCTAATTAGTAATTTATAAAATATATATGGCGATTAAGCTACACTGAATATTCCGCGTTTCATCAACTCTAGGACTCTTCAGGCTTATGCATAGCCTGAAGAGTCCTAGAGTGGATTAAACGCGGAATATTCAGTGTAGCTTAATCACCATATATATTTTATAACTTATATATATATATATATATATATATATATATATATATATATATATATATATATATATATATATTTAGGAACCAATGAGGTTGGAAAATGAAGTCGCAAAAACTATATATTTGTGAATATAGAATGGTTCATTTATTTAATAAAGGTATACAAACATTTAGTTGGGCGATAGAACGGACTCTTTATACCAAGGTATTTCGAAGCCTAATGCTTCCCATCAGAAGAGCAGAAAAGATGCTATGTAACATGATGGGGATTCGACGTCTAGCGTGGGATTCATTAGGAACGAAATAAATCAATGAAAATATTGATGTTGTTAGGGGGAATTATACCTTCTCTGCTCTTCATTAGGCTTCGAAATACCTTGGTATAAAGAATGTCCTCTATCCCCCAACTAAATGTTTGTATACCTTTATTGAATAAATGAACCATTCTATATTCACCAATATACAGTTTTTGTGACTGCATTGTCCACTCCTCTTGTTTCCTATATACGTAAGCGCCAATGAAATTTGTTGAGCTTTATATTTTCCTGATAAGTCTCTTCTTATAGAATTGAATTTACTCTATTTTCCTGCAAGAAATTTGACTGTCAAGGGGTCAAAGTTTAACGATTTGACCTTTGAAACTCTACCAAACTCCTCCACCAATTTTGGGTCTAAACACTTGAAATTTAAATGTAGGTTATTTAGACATGGATCAAAATAAAATCAAATTAAAAAATCGTATTTGAGTCTCATGGGTATACATTTTGTGCACGTAATATTTAATTAATCTATAATATAAATCTCACCTCTCTGTTTACATGTATGTATGTATGTATGTATAATCTTTCGACAGAAACGACGGATTTTCACGAGATTGGTATCGTTTAGAATCTCAACAATTCGGACGACAAAATCAGCCGAAAACATTAGATATTTCACTCTCAACTGGGGACTTTTCTACAGAGGCGTCGCTTTTTGCCGATATTTTCGAAAGGCATTCCTTCTTTTCGATTTACCAGTCTTAATCTCAACCTTCTCCATTTCCGATTTGGCGGTGGACGCAGCGGCAAAAACTTCACTTTTTTTTCACGTTTTTTTTTCCTCCGTCGCGGTACGGGCCGAGCCTGCACGCCTTTATATTTTTTTCCTTTTTCGCAACCCCCCCCCAAACACCCGGGCAACATCGAACATCCAGGTTAGTAATGGATATATATATATATATATATATATATATATATATATATATATATATATATATATATATATATATATATATATATAATCAGACGACCGGGCCTTTATGTGCTTTTAACTAAAGCTGCAATATAACATTAGCTACTGATATTTTCTCTACCGTTCTCCCTCGACTCTGGACTGTTCTCTAATTAACCAAGTGTCTAACAACATACATGATGCGCTCTCCCAAGTGAATGTGTTTGGTAAGTGTAATGTCCACCATAGTAATTGTCTTGGTTTCTCTAGTTACACAGACGTAGCTGGTAGCCCTACGCACAGCTTTTCTATATTCCATCCCCTTATCAGAGGCAGTCACCCTCCCGACCCATCTCCCAGATCGACAGAATTAGCAAGTCTTATTTTTAACCACAGTTTCCGAGGATTGCGTAACAAATGCTCGTAGCCTACTCGGAAATGCCGATCATATTTTGTTAATGGAAGAAATTATCCTAAACTCTCGACCCAAAGTTGATAAGCCACTAGTCAAAAAGACAAGGTTCTATAAGTCATAAGGAATCACGTCCAAGATGCTCCATGATGTACAATATTTTCTCTTCTTGCGGAAAAGTGTGTAAATGAGGCTACTGAATGGTTCAAAGCAGCAATTGAAGGGCACGTTCCCACGGGGGAAGTTTTTAGCAAATGACACTATCCACAATGGTTCATCTCCGATTGTGCAGATGCCTTTGCTCAAAGATAGAATACATTCCGCAGATTTTTCATTGATAAATCCAATACAAATAGATAAAAGTTTGTAGAAGTTAGAAATAATTTTAAGAGTGAAAAAGCCGCAGCCAAGAGAAGGTATTTCGAAGACATTAGAAAACGCACTGAGTCGCAGATTTGATTTTTTGAAAATTTATATCAGGTTAACAGGAATGTCCTTGCGGTTTTATACTTTCAAATTCAGATGAACATATTTCGGCTCTAACAAAAATGTATTGATCGAAATAAGCACCATCAGAATCAACACACTTATGCCAACGCAAAACAAGTGTATTTATGCCAGTAACGTAAAAAGCTGGAAGCGTTTTTGATGTCGCTTAGGTGTTTTAAGCATTTTTCGCGCAGAAAGTTGTCGAGATGCTTGAAAAAGTGGAATTCGGTAGGTGAGACGTCTTGAGAGTATGGCGGATGAGGCAGAGTTTCGTAGGCAATTCGTTTAGCTTCTCATAGGTTGGTTTAGCAACGTGCGGTCGAGCATTATCGTGGAGGAGAACTGCGTCTTTTTTGTTGAATAATGTTGTTGTCTGAGTAGTAGTATATATATGCGTGTATATATATATATATATATATATATATATATATATAGGTAACATTAAAAATATATATATATATATATATATATATATATATATATATATATATAGGTAACATTAAAAAAAAAAAATATATATATATATAGGTAACATTAAAAATATATATATATATATATATATATATATATATAGGTAACATTAAAAATATATATATATATATATATATATATATATATATATATATATATATATATATATATATATATATAGGTAACATTAAAAATATATATACAGGCCATTATGAAATAATTAGGATCATTAAAAAAGATCCAATAATAAAAGAAGAAAGAAAAAAATGGAAGAGAAAGTGGGGAAAGAAGGAGTAACAGTTCTAAGTAATTCGCAATTGTATTTTTCAATTACCCTGACTGAGGATTAAACCATTAACTTCGAGGAAGATGCAACTTACAACTGATTTTACATAGTACTTTATCCGTTACGTAATTCCTGCATATCAATCATTTTATACTACGTTGTAATTTTTGGTTTCCGGATAAAATTCGGTGTTCAAAGAAGAAATGACGTAGAAAGGTTGTCGTGTGGATTCGCCTGGATTCGAACATGGCACGCGAAGTTATCATTTGACGCTGGTATGCCCGTTGCGTGGGCGTTAATCACATTCATTCAGTAGCAATGTGAGGATTTCTGCATGTAGATTATTTGATTCACTGTTAGATTTAGCGGATATTTATGTAAATATGGAAAGGTTTCGTCTTTACTACATACAGTAAAAGAATAGAACTGCATATCAGTTTAGGATGAGCGTAAATCGCGTGCCTGCTTGTGTGATGCTGTACATAGACTCACACACAGGTACGCGCACACACACACACACATACATACACACACACACACACACACACATATATATATATATATATATATATATATATATATATATATATATATATATATATATAGTTTGCATGCTAAGTGGTGATCAGATAGGAGTCATCTCGTTCTCATTATCTCATGGGGACAATTTCTATATCGTCACATTGCATGACCAATATCTGTGTAGGAAAAAAGAAAGTTAAGGAAACTGGCCAAACGTATCCATTAAAAATGAATTATATTAAATGAATGAATTCGTTAAATAGTTTTATTTGCTTTTTCTTTTTCTTCTTGTACATTATACTAGCAAACCGCCCGGCGTTGCCGGGTCGTAAACTATTTTCAACTTTTAATTTATGCAGATTTCGTAATTATTTTCATAGGAACAAGTCTCTGCTGATTACTATTCTATATTATGTGACTTCAAAAGTTTTTAAAAATATTACTTGAGTGGTATATATATATATATATATATATATATATATATATATATATATATATATATATATATATTATTCCTTAATTGGAATTCATTTTTTAGATGAGCATTATATGTTAATTTTATTTTTATTTCGGACTATTAGTCTCATCTTTATTAGTTGTTGTTCAGATAATAAATAAACGTGGATTTATAAGATCAAAGAATCCAACCTTGATCGCCCTTCGGGGCCCGTGGCGCAGTTGATAGAGACGTTGAATCTCTACGGTTCCAGATGAACATTGTCTGAAGATAGCGGTTTCAATCCCACCCAAAAGCGTGCCAGAGGTAATTGGTCAAAAATATGGTGAGACGACAACAACTACGGATGGCAGTGATGGCTGAGAATGCAGTTAGGAGATTCGAAATTCCTATCCATCGCGGTTACCACCTGACGAAGGCCAGAGGAAGTTGGCCGAAACGTTGTGAACCAATAAAAAGATCCAAAAACAACAACTAATAAAGATGAGATTAATAGTCCGAAATAAAAATAAAATTAATTACTTGAGTGGCATCAGTTAGAATCGAAACCAAAACATTTAGCTCTTGTGCATCATTCGCTATTATCTGAACAAAAGGATACACGCATACGAAAGTTTTACAAATTAATGTAGTTAAACGAACAAATGTGTATTGATGCATGTGTATAAGATACACATTAAGTCGACTTACGCCTGCCCAGTTCAATTTTTTTCAATTTTGACCGCTTATCAGCCTTTTTGCGGTGAAAACATATACCGAATTTGTTCCACATGTCCTATTGTGTTAAGTTTCATGTCAATAGACAAAAATTGACAGAGTAGTTTGGTAAAGACCGTTTGTCATACAGACAGAGATACAAGGTCAATTTTATAATATATGTATATTTCTGATGTCCGTACATAACATTGCTATACAAGGCTACACAGCACTTTTGACATTTGACCTTTGCATTTGACCTTTATATTTGACCTTTTTTCTAGATTTTAGTTCTAATCTAACAGAAACACATAAATCTTTTTTCTGCGCGGTTTTATTTTATCGGTTTGATTTTAATCTTTTTTTAAGTTTATGTAACAATAGAGACATAAATGTTAGCTTAACAGCTTCAAGGTGTATTAAATGTTTCACGTGTCGACTAACTGTTTTTGAGAGAAAGAAATTCGTTTGGACAATCGCGCGTATGTTTTAAAATATTACCTACATATTTTCTACTCTTGCGATTTACTCTGATATGCTGTACTTATTTTTAATTACTATTTATCATATTATCCCATTCCTTCATTTGATTTCTTAATGTCATTAAGCTAGTTTTTTTCTATATTTGTTTTTATATAATTCCTCTGCTTCTCCTCACCTGATGAGAAACATTTAGTTTCGAAATTCCATGGCTTAAAGAGGTTTTTCTTTCTCAATATGCCCTTTAAATTTTCCTTGTCGTGCTAATGATATAATAAAGTTATATATAACTTTTATTCGTCATCTTTTTATATAATATACATATATATACATATACAGACACACATGCATACACACATATATATTCAAACGATATAATGCTTGAAATTGTCGAACTAGACATTGAAACAATTGTAACGTAAAATGAAATACACTTTTTGTTGCCATCAACACCTTGTCTTGAAGTCTTGATTTTGCACACACAGTATATATATATATATATATATATATATATATATATATACGTGTGTGTGTGTGTGTGTGTGTGTGTGTGCAGTTGGAACTAATTTGCATTTGTTGTGCGATTAATTTCCATATGAAGAGAGCGCCTAAGAAAAAATTAATTAAAAGTTGACGGTGTGGTAGCTAGAAAAATCGTTTGCGTCGGAAAGGTGGCCGTGTGTGATGTCCTGAATATGAATACAGCGGGATTCCTCGTCACAAGAAACTGATTGTATGGTGTAAGCCATAAATATGGACAGCTGTAGCGGCCAGGGAGAGTTGTTGAAAGACACGCCGAGCGCTTAAGCATATTACCAGTTAAAACTATGAACAATCGAATATTAAGGCAACTTATTTTATTGTATAATTCGACTACCAAGATTACTCAGTTAGTTCAAATAAATATATGAAATTCGCAAAGTTTGAACAGGGTTTTTTTTATGACGCTTAAGATACTATTGTAATCATTACGGTCGCAAGAGATTCGTACGCATATTTTTTCTAACAAGCTATTTCGGTCTGTAATAGATAATCTGTTTGATCTAAAAGCAAAAAAATATTCACGGCTTCGACACTAAGGATGTCTGGTTCCGCTATTAAATAACAAATTGCCGATTAAATACTGCGTCAACATGTTAAGGCATTGCGTCAACGTGACGTCAAGGAAGGAACTTGATATATAGTGTTGTGGAGACGCCCACTAATTAACATAGGTGGGTGAGTTAGATATATAAAGGTATCAATCACCAATACCGGGAGAGTTCTGCAACGACCGCCAAATAGGCAAGACGCCTATGTTGCCTCCAGTAAGACATGCAACACGCCACCTGCCGGAATATCTCCAACTGAAGTATATCTGAAGACATGTAAATATGTATATAACTTTTCTTCCTAATATATTATTGTTAGACACAACATAGAGGTATTGAGATCAGAAGGAAGATGGAAGCAAAGAGAAAGTGGCGTCGAAAATTCGAAAAAAGATTACGCGGGAAAATCCACTACTAAACTCAACAGTGGTGTACGAAAAATACTTACTCGAGAAAGATCGAAAAAAAAACGTACTCAAAGAAAAAAAATCTACTCTTGAACACAACAGTTACATCGAGGATTTTGAAAAACATTTACTTGGGAATTCACTGAAAAAAAGAAAAACAAACGAAAGTAACTACAAAATTGTCGAACGAGATATTCGAACACTGGATACTCGAAAGCAAAATACCAATAACCATTTCAAAGTGACTACGAAAGTCAAAGAAAAAAGGGTGTTTTCGCTAATGCACCGTGAACTAATTTATGCAAATTGTCTTGAAGGAGAAAAGTGATTTTTTTTCAGCTGTACCAAGAAAGGATCTTTTTTTAAAGAATTCTTGTACGTAATCAAAGCTGAACGGATTAAGTGAAAAAAATAAAATACATTTTTTTATTCCTCAATAGAAAAAGGGAAAAAGAAATGTTCAACGCAAAAAATAATATATCGATATAATTCGGTTGACAAAAAAAAAGCGAACCTAAAAAAGATTGTTTGTAGTTATTGTAAAAAGTGAATTAGTAAAATAGACTGACTTTTCTAATATTTGAAAAAAAAAAAGCAAGATGGAGGAATTTGCTAAAATAATGACACAGTTCATGCTGAATCAGCAGATCCTACAAAAAGAACAGCAAGCGCTACACGCAGAAAGAGACGAAAGACAAAATAAACGACTCATAAAATGCTTAAAAAGGCAGGAAGAAAGGTTCGCGCATATGCAACTTGAATAGAAAGAATTGTTAGACAGATTAACAGCTAATTCCATACAAGAAAGTAATACAACCTTCTCCAACACAACAATTGTTAACAGCACAGATGTGTTCACATACCTACCGACAAAAATTAGCAGAAGATTGCCAAAGGGCAGTATCACTAAAAAAAGATTCCAGGGATATAGAAGAAGCAGGAGTGGCGTACATTAGGAAGATTAAAAAACCTTTCAGAAACTCAGGGCAAAGAAATTTTGAGACTAGTCAAAATTCAAAAACATACTCAAATTATAATAACTGCAGAAAACGAAATTACGATAATAGTCCATATAATAACTACAGAAAACGAAATTACGATAATAATCAAAGGAATTATAAAAAGACAGTATCAGGTAATAATTGCAGAAGATGTGATGAAAAACATTTGAAAAAGGATTGTCCTTACAAAAATATCAGGTGCTACAATTGCGATAAAGTTGGGCATAGGATTGTTTGCTACAGAACAAAAAAATAGAGTACACCAAATGAGAACAAACGACAAAGGGAAAAATGATTGACGAAAATATGTATCAGTAAATATTTTCGACAAACAATTGAAATTTCAGCTTGACTCTGGATTGGATTTGTCGTTAATAAACGTCAACACTTGGAAAAAGCTGAGTAAACCGACTCTTCAAAAGTCAAGTAAAGACGCACAAACAATAACAGGAGACAAAATAAAATTTGAAGGAGAGGTCATCCTGCCCATTAATTTAAATGGTACGATGAAGAAATTGAAAATCTTCGTAATTAAAGAAAGCGAGAACTTATTGGGAATTGACTGGATTGAAAAACTCAATCTTTGGGATAAACCAATGTACGATTTTTGTAGGAAAATAACCAGTTGCACCCCAACATCAGAAAATATTAAAAACGATCTAAAAAAGAAATTCCCAAAAATATTTACTACTGGAATGGGAAGATGCAATAAATTTAAGGCTTTGTTCGAGCTAAAAAAGGTTGCAACACTGGTGGTTTTCACAAAATAAATAGCGAGCTAGATAGACTAAAAAAAAAAAAAAAACAGGCACCTTATCGAAAATCGAAACTAGCGTCTGGACAGCCCCTACGGTGTACGTAAAAAAAAAAGTCGGAACAAATTCGAGTATGATGAAAAAACGCAAAGCATATTTTCCGTATGCAATGATGTTTTATTATATAGTGAAAGAGTTGTTATCCCGAAAACCTTGCAGAAAAAGATCTTATTGATTTTTATACAGGACACCCGGGTATAAATAGAATGAAGGCACTTATGCGGAGTTATGTTTACTGGCGTAATATGGATGTGGATATTGCATCAGCAGTAAACAAGTGTAAAGGTTGTGCGTTAGCCGCAAAGGCACCACCGATAGTCCATAAACCTTGGAAAAAAACTGACCATCCATGGTCACGCATTCATATAGACTTTGCTGGACCGACCGAAGGACAATACTATCTACGATAAAGCGTGAACTTAGAAAATCAATAGGGACCCCGACGGATAAAGCATTACAACAATTCCTGCAAATATACAGGATAACTAAGAGCCCAAATACACCGTGGAAATTATCGCCAGCAGAATTAATGTTTGCTAAAAAAATAAAATCACCATTTGATAAATTAATACCAAAGCAAGCAATCGTCCATCAAACTACGCACACACCACGTAAAATGTTTAAAACGTGGTGATCGTGTATATTTTAAATGTATGAAAAATAATATTTCATATTGGGAGTTTGGTACGGTAGATAAACGGTGACTTTTCTACATAATAAAAGGTCCAAAAGGGATACACAAAAGACATCAAAATCAATTGAGAAAACGTCATATAAAAGACAACGAATATGACAAACCTGATGAAAAGGAACATCCAATTGATATACTATACGAAGCGTTTGATATCGAACCACCACAAACCATGCCCAAACCGAGAAGATTGGGAACGAAAAAGAAAGTTTACAGAACCAATCATAATGAACCTCAAGAGAAAAAGATATTGAAATCTACACGACTTCAAATCTTGGGAGGGGTGTTGTGGAGACGCCCACTAATTAACATAGGTGGGTGAGTTAGATATATAAAGGTATCAATCACCAATACCGGGAGAGTTCTGCAATGGCCACAAATAGGCAAGACGCCTATGTTGCCTCCAGTAAGACATGCCACACGTCACCTTCCGGAATATCTCCAACTGAAGTATATCTGAAGACATGTAAATATGTATATAACTTCTCTTCCTAATATATTATTGTTAGACACAACATAGAGGTATTGAGATCAGAAGGAAGATGGAAGCAAAGAGAAAGGAAAAGATGCGTGGCAATTTGAAAGGTACGCTCGGCAAACAAACGAATCTTCACTCCTCCTCCTATACGTTCGAAAGCAAGCCGGCCGACCTGTGAGTAACAAAGAGATTTACGGCAGCATCTCTTCACTGATTAGATTACACGACGAAGCTGGAGCGATAGTTGAGTAAATTGAATAAACTAGTTGTTTTTAAAGGAATTCGCTTCAGACAATGCATTTAGCCAATTAATGTAAGGATCTACAATAAAAAAAAAACTTGCCAGCGATAAATATTAGATGATATAGATCCTGACACAAGAAACAGAAACATCGCTAATGGAATATGAGAACTAAAGAACGAAATAAGGTAAGTGAGAGTTACTAGGCTGCCGAAAGTAAATCCAAGATCGACTTTATACTCTCTTAAAATTATAACGTCGGTGAAGTTAGTACGAAACACTTGAGACTTGAACCAGAAATAAATGTCCGCCCGTATTTTCTCCGTTTTTCTCTATTACATCTTTTTATGCGTTTATGTAATCGGTTTTGAAAATATATTGTTGTTGTTGTTTTATTTTTATAATTTGGGGTTTTTTGTTTGTTTGTTTTGTTTAGTTTCCATGGCATTCACAAAAAATAAGATCATGCTTATTTTGCAAGAATTTAACTTTTCCAACTGAAAAACCGATGCGTTTTATAATATTATTATTATTATTGTTGTTGTTGTTGTTGTTGTTGTTGTTGTTGTTGTTGTTGTTGTTGCGGATGATGATGATGATGATGATGATGATGATGATGATGATGATGATGATGATGATGATGATGATGATGATGATGATCTGGGGTTAAGCTACCAGTCCGTCCTTCTCGAATAATTGCGGAATGGTTTTCAGAGATTCAGAAGGAAAATCTCCCAAATCGTTTGAATGTGTCAAACTCATATGAATCAGAAACAATGGACAATACTAATTTTGCAATTGAGACAGTTTGGGTGTGTAGGTGTTGTTGGAAGTGTAAGTATGACGTAATATGTGTACAAGATTACAATGTAACATGAAATGAAAACAAGTTTTGACTTTGTGTGTAAGCCTTGACAAGATCAAACGAGATTCCAGCTTTATCTCCAAGTCACCCCCTTTCATTTATTAGCGTGTGGTGTGCATTGTGAACTAATAATCAATCGCTTTACACTTATCGGCAAAGTGAGATCGAAAATTACAGTTATCAAGAATTTGGTTTGAATCCTGTGTGTAGTTTGAAATCATATGTCGAGCAATTATCTATTTCTTAAGTGTTTTTGTATAACTTTCTGAAAATTTTCTATGGCAATCTCATAAAACCGTTGATTCTTTTTGCATATTCATAAATTGCTGTAAGCGGAAATTCTAATAATTATGCGTATTCTGGTCGTAACTTTGAAGTTGGTTGCGTCAATATATTTAATGAGCGTTTTCAATCAACGGTTCTATTGATCGGAACCGTTGCTTTCGTTTGGGTCCGTTTTGAAACGACATTGCTTCGGATATTTGTTTTTTTTTTTTTTTTCAAAATAATTTACGTTGTTTTGTGCAAAGAACGCTGTTCTGTTTTATACAACATGGACTGAACTAGGTTGCTATTGGTCAACATCGAGATTAAATGATGCCATATACGAAGGATTATCCTATTTTATTCCGTCCGAATTGTTCAGAAGTAGTTGCAAATTGCATAGCTGAACTTAAACATTTTCATCCGTCTGTTGCAGATATTGACGAGGTGAGATTTTAGAAATCAACTTCTGTGATGGACATGCGTCAGAAGAGGAGATACGTCATTCAATTCCTTCGTGCAGTAAAAGTGAACCGATCACCGTCACCTGGTGAATGTTTACGAAGCCGATGCAGTTGATGTCATTACAGTTAGGAGATGGGTTCGTCGATTTCAGAGTGACGACAGAGATGTGAGTGAGAAAGCGCGCTTCGGACTTTTACGACCGAGGCATTAAAAAAGGTTGCCAAAAGTGCAATGAGAATGGTAGTGAGTATGTAGAAAAATAAATTCTGGGGCACAAGAGGTCGATCGTTTTAATAGCACTACTCTCGTCCTAGTAGCTCTTCAACGTTTTATCTTTTATTTAAAAACATAGATGACTTACTGCGTATAAGTTGTAATAGTAATAATAATAGTAGCAGTGATACTTATACTAAAACCTCTACTAAATTTTACTTTTTGTGATTTTCTACAAAGAGTCGCGAAGTATTATATGATGATGTTTGATTCCATCGTTGGAAACATTTGTGAACAATGATAAAACATTTTATTTCTACTGGAATAAAATTTTATAATGACGATCTTGGGAAATAATGACGTTGTTAAGTAATCACAAGCATCTTATTTAATATATTTATATTTATATATATATATATATATATATATATATATATATATATATATATATATATACTAGCAAAAGTACCCGTCGTTGACTAGGTTCAAAAACAGCCTACAGAAAATGGACTCTGATTTATGAACGTATGATAGTTTATGAAAAGGAAGGGTTGTAAAGAGATAGCTTTGAATTTAGGGGTATCAAAGCCAAAGCAAAATATTATGAAAGTAAAAATAAAATAGATAACCCCCATCATTTATTATACCATACCTGTTCACACTGAAACACTTATCACAATATTCTGTTGATCTATATTAAAAAAACATGTTAAACATTATGGCATATTTCCATTCTATGGAGGTCAGGCGCGAACGAACACCCCATAATTTTATTATACCATATTTCTTTAAACTGAAACATAATTAACAAAGCATACTTACGCAGATAGATATGAAAAATCTTTATTAAAGTTTGTGCCTATTTCCATTCTATGGAGGCCAGGCGCGAACGCAGACCCATAATTTTATTATACCATCCCTATTTAAGTTAAAACATACTTATCAAAGTATTATTATGTACAGCTATATCAAAAATACCTGTAAAGGTTTTTTTTTAAATTTTTAAAATTTTAAAACCTAATATTTGTTAGAAATAACAACTGTGAAAAGCTGAAATTTTGACAACTGGTAATCGTTATCATCCATGAAAACATATTAAAATTGGAATCATTTGCAAAGGATAGAAAGAGAATTATAACAATTATTCATTTATTTTCAAAATAGGAAAGTCCAAAAGTAAGGGACAAAATTGAGAAAAACAATGTAAACAGTATGTTATATTCAAATTTTTGATTTCTTCTAAAGAATAAGTCTTACTTAGTCATTTGTAAACGTTGCATCAGCTGGCACCATGGTGAAACGCCAAAAACTTTATTACTTTGTGAGACAAGCTATTGTGAAGCTACACAAGGAAAAGCACACCATTAGAGAAAGTGAAACCTTCCAAGAGTGTTGTAGGCAGGATTGTTAAATTCTACAATGATACTGTCAAAATAGTTAGTGCTTTTAAAACCGGAAGACCCCGCAAAACTTCGACACGAAAAGATCGAATAATGCAGCGTATGTCATTAAAGGACCGTTTTAAGTCTTGCACAGAAATTAAAAGGGTCATGAATAATACGTCATGTGTTAATGTGTCAAGACAGACTGTTTTTAGTCGACTGCAAGAAATAAGGCTGTTTAATCGAACCCCAGGAAAAAAAACCACTATATATATATATATATATATATATATATATATATATATATATATATATATTCACCAACAAAACAAAGCCAAATGCCACTGAAACGAAAAGAGCTACTCGGAATTAGAAGCCAGGTACACTATCTAAGGAGAAGAAAGATGTCTGTTCAAATTACATTTAAATTTCTGCAGGTTAGTGCAGTCAGAAAGTTAGATACAATGAGGGGATTCTCAAGTCTAGCAGTTCGATAGAATAACTTTCAAATAAAAATACCCTGGAATCAGGAAATCTCTACAATGAAGGTGTGAGATTTTGCTGCTTCTCAGATTAGGCGGGAAAATTTATGTCAAACAGTCGGTCGGGGTGTATATGTTCTGTGTGTACTTATGACCTGAATATAACGTGTGTATAAACGAGTCTCTAGTTACTGTTGACAAGTCTATTTGTGTTCATGTATGTGTGTGCGCGTTCGTGTTCACATATAACAACAATAAAAGGAGGGATACAATTCTATGTGATGTCATGTACATTGGAGAATAGTAAAACATACCTTCCATCTGGTTAATTTTGCGTTGACGGATCCTTGAAAAAAAAAACTATAATACGAAGATTCTTACAACAGAAGTTTCGCTTGTATTTACAGCCTTTATTTTCCAATACTTCCGGTTGTAAAAGGCACGCTAGTCTTCAGTTCTACATCTTAATTATCGACGTCTTACCCTGCTTGGCGCCATCACGATTCGTTGAACGTCTCTCTCGACTCACGATTGCTAACTCCCGTTACAGACCTAACGAATTTTTACGTGGTAATCTAAAATTCATAACGTCATATCTCACGTATCCAAAGAATCAAAACTCATCGCCTATTGTTCCCCCCCCCCAAAAAAAAATCCATTTGTTATTATTTTCTTTGCCTGCAAAATTCATAAACTGCTTAATAACATTGTTATTTAAAACTATAACTATCAAAATGACAATTCATCCATTAAGTTACATTCCTGGAAACTATTAAATGTAAATATTTTTATTCTTCTAAAACATAACTCTTCGCATCGATAACATTTTTCTATCTAACCAACAATAATTAACATAATCAATTATCACCAAGACGAAACAGGAAGCTTATAACATAACATTTTCATTGAGAGTAAACCACTGCTACGAGTTCGTCGGAACATATTCTATTAATGTACTTGGAAAACAAACATAGTGATGCAACATTGCGGTGATGGGACAGTTGTTGGAGAGTAGTTGACAATGCGTGACCTATTAGATTAGATACATTTTGGGACCCGGTCCAATAAAGAAAGTCTAGTGGTTGATGCACATATGCCAATAATCTTCTGTACATAAACAAATGGTGGATTTGTTAATTTGTATATTTTTTCCCGAATACGGCATAATCACGTTGACACACCGGTTCTCGTCAGATCACCGAAGTTAAGCAACGTTGAGCCTGGATAATACCAGATGGGTGACCATTTGGGAATTCTAGGCGCTGTATGTGCTTCCGCTTATCCCGGCATTGTTTCCAGTCGTCCTGAACCTCCACTTGCCACTGGTGTTCAGCAATGTCGAATCAGGAGAGGTGTGGTTAGAGATTGCGCAACTCTTGCCACAAAAATTTCCCGCGCAGGCACCCTTACTGTGGGTATCCATAGTCTGTCAAGACTAAAGGAAGCCTTTTATTTTCATATTTTTCCCAACAATGGTAAAATTTGGCTGTCTTAAATACCGTTGTACATTGAATATTTTTTCGTTTAATACTAATCTCTGGTTTTAACTTTTGTTAACAATGCGACAATCACGTGTCAGATCTTCTGTAAATCATTGTCGTAATTTATGCACAGAAAACTGAGAAACATTTTGTTTTATTACCAAGCTATTATCTATGGTCAGGGTGTACACATGTTCACATAGTTCAAACCTTTTGGTCAACCTTTGATCTCATGTTAGATTGTAAGAGGAAAGAGTATTTAAAGACAGTAACATTTTTAAATAAATTAAAATCAAACGTCCTTTTCTTCCATTTTTTTTCTAGAAATCTTCTTTATCTCACTGCTTACTTAAAATATATATTTTCTACTTTAGAAAGGGGTAAAAACTTGGTTTTAATAGTGCTCCACGTTCTTACTTTTATAAAGTCCTTTCAGTAGTGCTCTGAAGGTCTGCTGACTGTTACTTTTTCAGTGCTCACTTACAAGAATAATTCCTTTTCGGAGGGAAGTGGTAGAAACTTGGTTTTAGTAGTGCTTTGGATGCCTCATAAATTTAAGGCTTTTAGTGCTGCTCTGAAGGCTTCGTGGCTTTTAGTTTTTCATTACTCAGTTAGGAAATCGTTTTTGTTTTATTCATTACATTTTGTTTAAAAGTGGTACATAAAGTTTTAACACAAATGAGTTTTAATATATCTTTATCTATTTTTTCTTTTCCAGCTACTGGTGAATAGTATTCATACTGTACTTCTTTATCAAATCAGTGCTTCGAGTCCGTAGCACTGTTTTGGCCACTCTGATGAGTCGTAGACGACGAAATACGTGTCAGTGGACAATTATATTTCAAAAATAATACATGTGCCGCTCCCCATTGATGGCGTACCAAAATTGGTTAAAGGGAAAATAATTCCCAACTCACATTTACGTAAAAATGCACTTTCGTATATATAATTGAGTTCATTCAAAAAATATCGCAAAACAAAAACAAATAACATCTATCTATCTATCTGTCTATTAATCTATCTATCTATCTATATGTCAGGGCAGGTCATATGCTACTGGTACCATGTAACCCAGTACTACCTGCCTTATGGTTGGGTCACCAGCGACTAAACTGGACTCCCCACCAGACTTGTTTGGTGAGAAGGGTGGCTAGTCTCCCTGAAGGTTTAAAAACAAGACCTTCCAAAGGGCGAATGAACCCTTTTTCGGAGTCAACGGCCAAATAGTACCGTGTGTGTTTGCGTGTATGTATGTGTGTGTTGGGGTGGAGAGGGTTCCCGTAAGCCGTGGTGAAGGCAACCTTTCTAGGAGAAGCAAATCTCTGATTTAAAAAACCATAAAGCGGGAGACGAGTACCCACATTAAGCTGGTCTGTAGTTTAAGTTGTTGCTGGCTATCTTGATCTTGCTTGTTGCTGGATCTCAACATTTTTAACCGAGAGAGAGAGACTTAGCTGTCGTATAAAGCTAAGACTCTGTAACATCATCTGTGTATGGATAATCCCTCAGGGATTTGTCTATTAAAATGGTCCTGTGGCGATGGAAATCATTTTTGGGCTCATGGACTTTTAAGTGTCTGAGGGAACGGCATTCGTCTGACAAGACGTTGCAACCATCATATATATATATATATATATATTGGGATTTTAAATTTGTATGAAAAGGTTTCCTTCCTTTTATCTATTTGTCAGTCTGATACCAAAGGTACTTGAGCTTTTATGGATTTTATTCCTTTATAATTTATATGTTAGTTAACATCACAGAATAGATATTAAAATAATATTATATATAGTACTTTATTATTATTATTATTATTATTATTATTATTATTATTATTATTATTATTATTAATGTTTCTCTATATACATGTATTATTTTTATTTTTCATTTATATATTCGTATAAATAGTGATTGGATTGTGTCCATAGTTTTTATTGGGAATTGGTACTTTCCACTCGAAAACCATGAATTTAACAGCTGTAAAAATTTTATATTTATTTTGGTATCTCTTTTATAAAAATGCTCAAAGCTTCCTTTGAAGTATATATATATATATATATACACACATATATATATATATATATATATATATATATATATATATATATATATAGTGGAGATGGTAATTAATAAAAACTTAAGAAAGTTCTCAATACTGTTGCAGAGCTAATATTCATTCCAAAATAGCGAACATTTCTGTAAAAGTCTGAGGACGCTACAGACGGCCAAAAAAAACGGCCGTGTAGACAAACAATAATGTAACTTAACAGAAAGATACGGTAATAAAAATAAAAGCGTATATATGTGTGTGTGTGTGTGTGTGTGTGTGTGTGTGTGTGTGTGTGTGTAAAAGGATTTTGTTTGTTTTACAATCGGTCTGTACCAAACTCATCTGTCAATTCTTGGCCTACAGACTTGAAACTTGAAACATAAAAGGAATTAGGATCTATGGAATAAATTCGGTTTGTTAAAATTGCTGCTAAATGGTAAAATTGAAAACAAATTGAACTTCACAGACATAAGTCGCCTTCAAGTGCTATGGTATA
Organism: Euprymna scolopes; assembly: GCF_053919585.1. Lineage (NCBI taxonomy): Eukaryota > Metazoa > Mollusca > Cephalopoda > Sepiida > Sepiolidae > Euprymna > Euprymna scolopes. Next base: position 24,847,006 of record NC_136501.1, read on the forward strand.
CATGTGCAAATGTACATTTAAACGTTAAAGTCGGTTATTTTTTACAATTAATTATACATATGACGACATCTCGAACGGAAACAACTAATTCTAGAGAGCTATCTGTTTTGGTTTCGATTCTAGTTGATGGCTCTTAAGTTATACATTTTTACTTTGGACATCACTGCTATATATTGAGTACAATATAACAATCGATAGAGAATTAACTCTATAATAATAAATAAGAATATGAATGAATGATATATATATATATATATATATATATATATATATATATATATATATATATATATATATATATATATATACTAGCATGGGTTCCCGGCGTTGCCCGGGTGTTTGGATGTGTATGCTGAGCAAAAAAAAAATGGTCAATTTTTTAACTTTGGGATCAAATCAAGTTATTAAGTTAGATCCATGTCCAAGGAACCTATATATAAAGGTTAAAGTGTTTAGACCCCAAATTGTCGGAGGAGTTTGGTAGAGTTCTCAAAAGTCAAATCGTTGACCTTCGACCCCTTAACAGCCAAATTTCTGGCCGAAAACGGATCACGTTGATTTTTCCAAATCTCAGTACCCTGAATATCAAATTTGGAGTCTGTAGACTAAAAATTGACAGAGTTATTGCGTAGGGAAATGTACACAGATAGACACACATACATATACACAGACAGACATACAGACACGTTCACTTTTATAGATATATAGATAGATAGACTAATAGATTAAACATATATACCTATACATAAATATATATGGAAACAATGTTTTGTTTACTGTAAAGATTTTACGCAAATATTATGCAAGTATAAATCATGTATAATACTACATTAATATAATTACACGTAATAGTTAACTCTAGATGATCATCCCATAAGAAAACCGAAAAAACTAATACGGAATTAATTAAAATGAATATTTAAAAGAATATGCAAATTAGCTAGATCTTTTGCTAGTGAATGCATTTCCACAACCAATATATAAGAAAATTGTATTTTCTTTTTAAATAAATGGAAAAGAGGGTTTTTAATATGAATATCAATGCACACAAAAGAAAACCGAATTTATAGAAGATAGATAGATAGATAGATAGATATATAAGTGAGCGTGTGTGTCTGTGTACATTTCCCTACGCAAAATCTCTGTCAATGTTAAGTTTACTGACTCGAAATTTGATATACAGGGTACTGAGATTTGGAAAAATCTTTCTAATCCGTTTTCGGCCAGACATTTGGCTAATAACGGGTCAAGGTTCAACGATTTGACCTTTGAGAACCCTACCAAACTCCTCCGCCAATTCGTGGTATAGACACTTTAACCTTTAGATATAGGTTCCTTGGACATGATCTAACTTAATAACTTGATTTGAGGCCAAAACAATAAATATTAAGGGATCATAATAGGGGTCAAATTTTTTTTAAAAATTGACCTCCGCGGTCTCTATCAAATTACTCAGGCAATTTCTGGTCTAAACATTTGAAATTTTACATAAGAGGTATTCAGAGATAGGGCAAGCTTTTTAATCGGTTTTGGTCGAAAATTTGAGCTATCAGTATATAAATGTATGTATGTATGTATGTCTTCCTAAAACTTCCACAGCGGCGACGGATTTTCACGAAACCTGTACGGTTTGGAAGCGCGCCCCTTCAGACGGAAAATACCGAAAAATTGGCTAAAAATATTAATTTCTTCACCCTCATCTAGGCACTTTTCTACAAGGAGAGGTCGCTTTTTTCACTGACATTTTCGAAAGTCATCCCCTCTTTTCGATTGTCTAGCCTTAGTCAAAACCTACGTCACTCCCAGTTTGACGGTGGTCATAACAGCAAAGACGTCAGGTTTTCCCCCGTTCTTTTCCTCCTTCACGGTACGTATTCGAGACTGCCTTCCTACTACCATTTTTTTTTTTTTGCTCAACAGACACCTCCAAATACTAGTATATCTATAAAAGTCAACGTGTCTATGTGTGTGTGTGTGTGTGTGTGTGTGTGTGTGTGTGTACATTTCCTTACGCAAAACTCTCTTTAGTCTGCAGGCGACAAATATCGAAAAATTGGCTAAAAACATTCATATCTTTACCTTCAACTGGGCACTTTTCTACAGGGGGGGGTTCGCCTTTTTCGCCGATATTTTTGAAAGTCATCCTCTTCGTTCGATTGTTTAGCCTTAATTTAAAACTACGTCACTTCCGGTTTGGCGGTGGTCGTAACAGCAAAGACGTCAAGTTTTTTTTTTCTCTCGTTCTTTTTCTCCTTCGCGGTACGGGTTCGAGCCTGCCTTCCTACTACCACTTTTTTTTTTTTTGCTTAACATACACATTCAAACGCCCGGGAAACGCCGGGCTGAAATGCTCGTATATATATATATATATATATATATATATATATATATATATATATATATATATATATATATATATATAATGGGCGGAAGTCTCTCAAGAGCTTTTTCAGCTATCATCTCATCAGGAGAAAATCGATAGTGTAAAAATAATACTATGTTAAAAGTAAAGAGTTCTGATGGGGAACTATTGAATGTGCCAAAAATTACGGGGACACTAAAATAAAGTTTATTAACGTTTAAAAAACGATTAAAATAATGGCACAACAAGGGGAAGAAAAAAAAACGGGAGAAAAGATTCACAGTTCTCCAAAGAGAAACAATGTATTAGATTTTCTTTTTGCCGGCACAACGAAGGTTTCCGGACCGCAATAGAGACAGACTCCAAAATCTTTAAATGATTTCTGAGGTCCGCTCTATGTAGCACCTCGAACCATTCAATTTTATATGTATCGGCACAGCACGGGTTGTCAACCAAATGCTGGCCAATAGCAGAGTCCAAGGCTGCAGAAAGAGGGAGACTACCGGACCACATCCTCCCTTGTCTGATCTTCGATGGAACATGCTGTTTGTACGAGTCAAAAGATGCAATATATATATACGTCAGCTCATACTTCAGTTCCATGTCTCACTGACTTTAGCAAATAGGGTGCATACCTTTATAACTATTTGCTAATATTTTCTCTCCTCTAATGAAATGGTAGACATCGAAACCATATAGGTTAAGGAGATTAATTTTCTAAAGCATTCTTTGTCTTGCTTAGAATAATAAAAATTCTTTGATATGAAACTCAACCACTTCATTTCATTTCAATGAGAGTTTTTTTAAATTCATTGAATTACAATTTTATATATATATATATATATATATATATATATATATATATATATATATATATATATACTAGCAGGGAGTCCCGACGTTGTCTGGGTTAAAATGATGATCAAGCTTCACATACTTCCACGCAGTAACTTAGTTAAAAATATATGTTATTGTATATTGCACTCTTGAGAACCTGTTTCTTTTATAAAATTATTTAACATAAGCTTCTTTCCAGTTAACGAAAAAAAAAACAATAAGAAATTTAAGTGCGGGGTTTGAACTCACAGACTACGGCATGCAAAAAAAATCATAAATGTTCAAGTGTTATAAAATTCTTTGTAGTTAATGAAAAAAAATTAAGAATTTTACATGCGAAAGTTGAACCTACAGACTACGTCATGCAAAAAAAAAAATAAATAAATAAATAAATAAATAAAAACACTCTATCAACTTACCTACAGTAGAATTTTCATGGCTCGTTGTTCTGTCATTGTTGCTAAGTGACGATATGGAAAATGGCTTTAACGATGATAGATCAATTAAAATAACGATTTCGATTATCGATTATCGGTAATTATAGGGGGTATTCTGAGACAAAAGTTAATTAAGATCTTTAATACCCTTATACACTAAAGTTCTGTAAATTTTAAAGAAAATATGTTCAGCCGTTTCAGAGTCTATAAGAAACGAACTCACACAGGCACAAACAAAATTGCATTTAATTGTACCTATTTACAATGCCTCCCCCACGGGACAGAGTTAGACACCAGGGTCGTTTTTAACGTGGAGAAAAGGTACAAAAATAAAAATTGCCTCAGTCGTGAAGGATTTCTCCTCTACTGAAAGAGAACGAGATATGGAAGTGCCGCATCTGAATAACAGATACTACACTTTAGCCAAAAGGCCAAGTTTGTTTATTTAATTGTAGAGATGATTTAATTTTAGGTCAACAAATCATATGGCTACTCTTCCATTCAACTGATGACCTTGATCGGGAAACTTTAACTTCCAATTTCAGAGAGACATGCTCTTAAAAAAGAGCTTGTTTCTATGAAATCGGTAGTTTAGGTTACCCGGTCAAGGTCATCAGTTGAGCTTTGTTATTGTTGTAACCATGTACTTTGTTTACCTAAAATTAAATATAAAAAATATATGAAATTATTATTGGTTGAAATACAGTGATCCGTGTAATTCCTGGTCACCAATGAATAAGTTGCACGAAACTTAACGCTTAATGTTCGACAACAGTTTGAACTCAGTTCTGCAGCTCAGTGACTAAGAGATGTGGCAAGATTATCTTTATTATTGCGTATAACTTTATTTCTGTATTCTATGAACATTCTGTCTTAATCAAAACGTTTATTTTTACTTATTCATTTCCGATCTAGATTTCGACCCGGAAATTATTTTTTCGAAATGGAATATATCAGTGTTAAAGGATGTGTCTACGTTATTTTTTGCTTTGTGTTTTTTTTTTTTTTTCCTGTTTCAATTTTCTTATTTTGTTCAAGCTGTGGATGGGGCATCCGATCGGATGCCACACATTCACACGCTATCTCATATATTCCAACTAAGAGATCTTGTTAGACTGTAACCACCCCTTTAAGTGCAATTGTTTGTATCCCTCTTACACTTGGTTCACCAGGTATATTTACCAGGTAGTTTTGAAATTATGTTCATGAGTGATTTCTCCTATTATTACTGGAATGATGGAGACCTTCAAAAGATTCCAGTTTCTTTTCATGTCGTAAAAAAGATTTCGTTATTACCTTATTTTTTCCATCTCAACTCTGTTTAACGCAGCATTGGGGACACTAACTTCTACTAAGGTTACTTCTCTCCCATACCAATATAACAGGTTTTATAACGCCGTTTCTTAGGTACATAGGTGTAGGAATTGTATAGTCATAGTAGATGGTGTATGATTTGTCAAATGTTCACATGACTATATATATATATATATATATATATATATATATAATTATTTTTTTACTATAATAATTAAATACCTACAGACACTAGTGTTTCATCCTTTCGGGATTCTTCAGTGCAGGGTGTCACGATTACTACCAGTCGAACGATTCGAACCCCGCGACATCTCTGGCTCGATTAGCGGAGGCCGTATCCATTCGGCTACCATTAACCGTGTGAAATAGCGTTGAATTTTAAACATTTTAATTTAAATGTTCATTACGTCAGACAGACAGTGATCAAATCGTTATACGATGATCTACGCATAATATATATATATATATATATATATATATATATATATATATATATATATATATATATATGGTTCATTTTTATCAGTTTGTTCAAGCTGGCGATGGACCATCCTACCGGATGTCTGACATTCATCCGTTATCTCATATATTCCAACCGAGATATCATTTTTAAAATTCGAACTGCCCCCTTTAAATACAATTGTTTGAATTTCTCTTGCGCTTGGTTCATCGAGTGTATTTGACATGTAGGTTTGGGTATTCTTTTTCATTGCCTAAGTTACTCGTATGATTACTGGATTATAGAAATCCTCCTAAGATTCAAGTTTCACTCCGTTTCATTTTACTTTAGTCGAAGTTCTAAGGAATTGGAGCTTGTAAGTTCTGTCTCTAATGTCTTAAGCATTGAGCACAATTTGTAAAGGGGTATTACGCTAAGTAAGCAGTACGCGATGTACTTTAACGAACTACTGTACCCAAGAAAATAGGGGACTTTATATAGTCATCCACATATATACTGTTTCGCTATATCACAGCTCTTCAGCGTGGCTAGACTATCTAGACCATGAATCCTATCTACAACCATTTGATTATATATATATATATATATATATATATATATATATATATATATATATATATATACTAGCAAAAGTACCCGCCGTTGACTGGGTTCAAAAACAGCCTACAGGAAATGGACTCTGATTAATGAAAGTATGATAGGTTATGAAAAGGAAGGGTTGTAAAGAGAATTCGGGGGTATAAAAACCAAAGCAAAATATGATGAAAATAAAAATGAAATAGATAAACCCCATAATTTATTATACCATACCGGTTCACACTGAAACACTATCACAATATTCTGTGGATCTATATTAAAAAACCTTGTTAAACTTTGTGACATATTTCCATTCTATGGAGGTCAGGCGCGAACGAACACCCCATAATTTTATCATACCATATTTCTTCGAACTGAAACATAATTATCAAAGTATACTTACGCAGATAGATATGAAAAGTCTTTATTAAAGTTTTTGCCTATTTCCATTCTATGGAGGCCAGGCGCGAACGCAGACCCCATAATTTTATTATACTATCCCTATTTAAGTTTAAAAAAATACTTATCAAAGTATTCTTATGTACATCTATATCAAAAACACTTGTAAACGTTTTTTTTTAATTTTATATTTCCATACTTTGTGGACCCACAATTTTAATGAACCACCGTTCTGCAGGATCAAACATACCCATTCCTGTGTCTCGATACATTTTCTATCATTATATGTAATCAGTTTTTTAAAATAGTCAACAATATAGGAGCCTAATCGCTACCAGACACACACACACAGGCATTCAGCTTTATATATATATATATATATATATATATATATATATATATATATATATATATATATATATATATAACTACTTCATTTACTCACATAAATTTAATATACGAAAGTATAGATTTATGCGTAAACCTTAAGTATTTACTTCAAAAGTGCTCAATACGTAGGTAGAGCTAGTTAGTAATTTATAAAATATATATGGCGATTAAGCTACACTGAATATTCTGCGTTTCATCCACTATAGGATTCGTCAGGCTTATGCGCATAAGCCTGACGAATCCTATAGTGGATGAAACGCAGAATATTCAGTGTAGCTTAATCGCCATATATATTTTATAAATTACTATATATATATATATATATATATATATATATATATATATATATATATATATATGAACCAGATGGTGGTAGATGCGATCCCCGGCTTTGCTAGTCCAATGAAGCCAGAGATGGTTTCTGTCGCCGGGTACGAATCTATCGACTGGTGTTAATCGTGACGCCCTGCACTAATGATTCCCGAAAGGGTGCAACACTAGTGTCTTTAGGTATTTAATAATTATTATAGTATATATTTCAACGTATTTAAAACCATCATTTTTAATCCATATTCACAGAATAACTTCTTTTGAATTTACATGATTTCCGGTTTCGCATCAACAACTTTCCTCCGAACCAATTAATTTTATCATATAGCAATTTTTTTTTTTTTTTCGCCAACAACGTCACCATTCCTATAAACAGATTTGCAAAAAAAAAAAATAAACATAGTGCTGGAAAAAAATGTCCATTTCCTGAATAGCTGGATTTTTTTAATTCATTCGTTAATTTTGTCCTCGTTTTTCTTTTTCTTTTTTTTTTTTTTCATTTTTCTCAGCTAAATTTATTTTTAATCGTCTCCTAATTTTGCCGATACTTTTATGGTTTGCTTGTTCATCTCGTATCCGTGGCCGCTGACACTGATTTCCTTTCCGATAAATAGAATTTCATTAGGTGATTTCAGAACCAAACAACAAAAATCAACAAAGAATCTTAATTCGCTTCCATTTAATCGTATAAAATAATTTGTTCAAACTTTCACATAAATTTTATTGAATTTTTGAAAAATTGTGTTTAGGATTAAATTATATTTGTAACTTTTAAAGTAAAATGATACGCTGATATTATAAAGTATATTTAGGATCAACGAACTTTATTTATAAAACTTTAGCGCAAAATAATACTTTAACTCTTTATGGCCTGAATTATGATGTATATGATTAAAAAATATTTATTATAAATTTTAGTTAGTTTAAAGGACAATGATACTATGATTGTCTTTAAACTGGAAAAATTATGAAGTTCAATAGTTAAGCTATCACTGAGAAATTTTGTAATTCATAAACTAACCTTGATTATTATCTATAGTACTTGAAAAAAGTGTGTTTATGACAACAAAGAAACCCTTCCACTCTCTGAAACAGATGGCGGCATACTGATAGAAAGCAATGGACAATTGCAATCTGGGTGCATTTGGCATCTATCCAGATATTGAACTAATACGTACAAGGCGTGTATTAATCGATTCCCACTTTATTCATGCCGTTATATTCAAATTAGTTCAACCAGGTCATAAAGTGTTAAACTTTAAAAGTTATATTTAAGATCAAAGAAAATGTATTTTTAGACATTAGCGTAAAATAATGTTTTAAACTTCATAATTATATTTAAAATCAAAATATTTCTTTGGCAAAATTTAACGTAAAATGATAGTTTAACGTGAGAAATTATATTTTAGACCGAACAAAATGTATTTGCATACTTTAGCGAAAATAATGTTTTCCAACTTCGGAAATTATATTTAAAAATTCATGTAAGATTAAATAAAACCCTATTTCAAATGTAAGTTCAGCAGACCTATGAGAATTGAATTTTAAACCTAAGTATGACTCGTCAATGAAAATGCTATTTTATTATTATTACAAGCAGTAAAATACGCATAAATATTATATTTTAATTAATGCAGACTTGTTATTTATTATAAACAGAAATAGCGTAGGTATTAAACGTAACATTTAATTCCTTTAAAAAAATGGAGTAAAAAACGGAAAGAAACTGAGATATGTGCATGCCAATATTACGTTTTTTTCTAAACAGTTAACCTCTTGTAATTCAAAAAAAAATACTCGAGCTGAGACTAAAAGCAAAACCAAACGCCAATGAGTCAAGTACGATAACCATTACACCAGCTTAACATAATCTTTAAAAAGTGTTTTTAAACAAACTCATGCTTAACATAAGGAAGCTGCTATGTTTCACAGTTGCGGGTGCGCAGTGGTGAAGCAGTTGAAAACAGATAAAAATACGATAACCTTCACATACCAATTTTTTCAATTTTCATCCTGTTGCGGCTCTATTTTTCTGGATGAAAACGGATGTAAGTTTTCTACATGTCTGATTATCTTATATATCAAATTTCAAGTCTTTAGATTAAAAATTCGTTAAGTATATAGGTTGAGAAGTGTCCTCACACACATACACACGTTTTCATTTTTATAGATATATGAATTTGTTATTATTTAAAAAGAATTTGTCAAGTGATGCATTTCGAATTGAACATAGTTGCTGACGCTGGTAGCAGAAGCAGCTGCAGCTAGCATATACAAATGACCAAACCAGCTGTGCGGTGTGACGTCACAGCAAAGACAAAAATATACACTTGAATAGAGATACGTGTTCGAGACGTGGACGGGGTTCGGAAAAGTGTGTTTTCAAGGCATGGCCAGGGTTCGGATAAGTATGTGTTCGAGACGTGGCCAAGGTTCGGAAAATTATGTGTTCGAGACACGTAGATGACGTCATCGTAAAAACAAAAGTCATACGCGAGTAGAGAAGGAGTAAATAACTTGTTTAATATTTAGAAAAAAATACGTTATTGGAACATACTTGTATAAAAGCATGTGTTAATAATGAAAGTAAATCGAGTATTGTTTTCCTTTTTCTGTTTCTTCGCGACAGAGTCTATGTGGCACAATGACGTAGCCCTTTTGAGGGAGCTGGGGGGTTTCTACATTAATAAACCCTATATCTAACTTCTAACCTTGTGCCTGACTTTGTGATGAAGTTAAAAACGTTTCATTCAGGTGTTTTGTGGGTTTGGGAAGGTTAGAGCATGTCGGTTGGGTTTGAAGGACATGACATGTAATGAAACTTCAGCGGTGTCAGAATCATTCAAGAAAGGCCAGACTTACGCGCGGATATTTGAAGTTGAAAAAACACAACATTGCATAAAACGCATCTCTCACGTTCTCTCTCTCTCTCTCTCTCTCTCTCTCTCTCTCTTTCACACCCCTTCTCTCTCTTTCAATGGAGATAGAGAAAATTAAATATAATTTCATTGTTTTAAACAGTTGAATCTTGGATTTTGAAGTCGACGGACGGACGCGACATAGTATACGTTTGGTTTCAACTGATCTTTATAAAAATATGCTCCTCATTGTTAAATCTTAAATAAATTATATATATTTTTATAAAAATGCATTTGTTCCCTATTTTTGTATAAGTGTTCGATTTCAGCATGCCATTAATGCCGACGATGGGAAGATGCCTGTAACGACACAATGAAGAAGCGACCCATGCCAGCCAGTTATAGCCGACGACATCTCAACATCGACTCGTTTTTGTTGATGTTTCCAACATGTGCGTTTCGTTAGATATCGTTGAATATCGTTTATTCCCCGGAGAGCTGGTTGCATTCCCTGGACGTTCTTCAACCAAGTAACCCTCCCCCTGGGAAGGGATAGTACCATATCTACACCATTAAAGAAAGGTGTAAAACGTTAAAATAAGGTCGTTGGCAAATTGAATCAAGTTATAGACAGCAAAGATAGTTATTTTTATGAATAAATATTTTCATAAACACATTTTTTCAGATTCCAGAGGAAATTTTGACAGTTTCTTTTTCCTTTTTTCCTAGTTAAGTGTCATATCTCGTTGAAATACCTGTTCTTCATAGATTCTGAAGTGTTTCTAGTTTAGTACAACAAAATACAAAAAAAATAATAATTCGTCTTTTCAATCCAAACAACCGCCGAGTTTGATATCACTACTCGCACCAGACTTCGTCTGTCTATCTTCCTGATCTAACCTATCAACTCCATTTATACATTCTTCCCGCGTGATTTCACGTGATTTTCCGTGACTTCCGCCAGCGCACACCTTTTAAACCTATGGGCGCCATCTTGATTTCTCTCTCTTTCGCCCAACCTTCGTCCGACACACACGCGGTAAGACTTCTGTTCATTTGATCTGGGTTCCCCCCTTTTCCTTTTGCTAACTTTAAACAACAGATTCAACGAAGTAAACTAACACTGAACGGTTTCAAAATTTCCGGTAAGTTAGGAAATGAAAAAGTCTATAAAAAATGTTTAATACTATCTCTTCTTCGCATAGCTATGGATGAAATAGATGGTATTCACAAAGAAGTCCGCAGTTACGTGTATATCCAGTTCAAAGGAGATGACGTTCATTTACCTTCCTTGTTTTTTTCTTTTTTGCATATGTGCTGTCGTCTTCTCGCATGCAACGCCGGGAGGTGACAGTTGCTAAGTGATTAACGGACTACCAACTTGGTTGTGCTAAATTCGAATCCAGTTTAGTCCACAGAAACACTTCCACTTAGAAATGTAATCCTTTCCGTAATTACCCGATGTATTTCTAGAAAGTATTCCAACTAGAAAGATATCGGAGAAACGAATGACAATAATAATTATCTGCTTCGTTCGAAATGTGTATATTGATAAATGAATGGTGCTCAACAACATTCAATGCTTAGAATTCGCAAATGGTAACTAATCTGGGTATAATTTAGCTTAACTTTGGTAATATAACGTTATTTCGAGAGTGAACATTATTATGTTGTATATATAAATAAAATAGTAGAATAGACTTGATTACCATTAATAGTGCACGTAGTCAATGTAATGGAAAAATCAGGAATCGTTCCAGTTCTTTTCTACTAGCGTCGGCACTTAGACTTTCCCTTGCCACTAGCAATATTGAATCAGAATAAGTATACCTTATCCTGCCTTGACATAGCTCAAATAGATTTCGTAGACTAATAAGGAAAGCTTTTTTTCTCTTCCCTGCAACCTCTTTCCCACAGAAAAGACGTTGTTAGCCTGTATCTGCTGTATAGTTATTTTCATGGCAAGTGCTCGTCTAAGCTCCAATCTATGGACCCCCTCGCCAAACTTTCACAAAAAAAACTCGTCTAGCTACCAACCACTACCAATAATTTCCCCCACTCTTTATCTGTGTTTAAACCTAAATGTAGATTCCATGATCAAAGCTTCTTTCTTAGAACTGCGCGCCTGTGGAACTCTCTTCTGTTTGCCGGCTTTCCAGCTGACTACAATATGGTCGTCTTCAAGTCCAACGTAAACGAATTATTGATGAGCCGTTCCCCTTAAGTAATCCAATTTACCAAATTTCTACTAATAATGATTAATACGGTATTGTTCCATTTACTACTGTACACTCATTAACCCTTATTCTCGAGTGACCTCCAGGCCTTGATAAATGGTGACTCCTATGTGAAAAAATATGATTGCGTCGATAGTTCTTCACCCACACACCTATTAAGGGAATTACCAATTTTTCGCGCAATCGAAATGTGCCTATTTTTCTTTGAAAGTTCAAACTGGTTATTATCGGTTTTTCTTTGAAAGTTCATATCAGTTATTATCGTTTTTTTGTCTTTGAAAGTTCAAGTATAGTTATTATTTGTACGTCATGTTCAGTTTCACACGGAGCACGTAAATGTCTCTACCAATAGTATTCGTTTTGTATAAATCAATTTCTAATCGTTTGTGTTATGAGGGGAAATGGTAGTGTAGACTGGATTGTCCTAAAAAGCAATTTGTCTAGATCATAGAGTAGAGTAGAAAATAGATCTTGTGACTTTCACTTCAGTTATTTTATCCTAAATGAGCAATGTTTCCGGCAAAGAGGAAATAATTGCTGTTTTTTTTTGTGTCGGAATCTATGTATCAAACATTTATTGTTAGCTAGATTTTTACTTTGAAGTTGGTTGGTTCGTTTTTGTTTTACGGCATATCAATCCTTTTCGGGTTATTTAATGCCGAATCCAAAGATTTAAGAAAAAAATTTTTTAATAGAATATATTTGTTGTTTTCACGTCGATTTCTATTTAACCCATAGTTGGGACCCTAACAGGTACTACCACTCCGGGTCAGAGTGGACCTGAGAGCAATAGTGATTAAAGGGTGGCTCCACACTCCCCAAAACCCACAAGCTGGGGCCTCACCACTGGATATAGTTTAAGGTCATATCCAGGACACTCATTGAGGGACTTTTACCCTCAGCAGGGGGGCAGTCGGCGTATTCTAATGCCCCACCTTACTTTGAAGTATTTTAGCTCCTTACATCAGGTGGCTTCATGTGTTGTTTGGAGCGATTTTCATTTAGAAAAATAAGAAATTCTCGAAATAATCGCAAGAATTTAATTGATTTTTCTCGTGATTTAAACTAAAGTTTAACCGGATCAAAACAAGTGCGGTAAACAATTGAGTAACTATTGTTTCGGGGATCTAGCATATTTACCGATCCAAGCGACTTCCGTTTTTTATTTTTAATTCGTCGGATGTAAAGAGAGTTACTTAATCGGAAGACCTCGATTAAAATGTAAGTTAGCACAAAGAATATCAGGAAGCTGATTATTTCCATCGTAATATGTTTTAGTTTTTTAATAAATATGTTTATTTTTGAAAAAATATTTATAGAAGTAAGCAATACTGAAAGTATTTTTTTAATCGAAAAATAAAATAAATTGAATAAATGTAAAAAAAAATGTTTACTTAACGTAGTAAAAAAAACGAAATGTTCACGTATAATAAATTAAATATATTAAACCTGATAAAAAGGAAATGTGCGATTTTGAAAATAGAACTAAACTACATAACAAATATGAATGAATTAATGATTTTAATATGTAATAACAGCACGTAATATATATGAGTACATCCAGTTCTTTCCTCCTTGCAAGATTGTAATTGAATTTGTGTAATGAGGCTAGGAAGGAACTACCGCTCTTGCATGTGCCGGGTGACCTTATGACTAAAACCAGATCATTTGAAAAGCATTTCACATGTATGGTTTATGACAGAACAGGCGCAAGAGATTACGAAAAAGAGCTGGAAAGCAACGTAATCAAATGCTATACTGATGGATCTAAAATGAATGATAGGATTGGTGTGAGTGTTTATATAGAATACTCAAACCACCTCGCCTGTCAAAAATTTTATCTTGGTAAACTGAGGACGGTCTTCCAGGCAGAAGTCTTCACCATACAGGTATCATCGGATACAACACCAAACACCAGTCATGAGCTGGCACCATTGGATGTGGTACCAAACACCACCCTCGCCTTCACCGAAGAGCAGGATCTCAGACGGAAGTCTGACAAGTCAGCTCTAACATTCGGTAAACATCACGACAAAACCGAAGAAGAAGGAGAGATAGCGCATGTTTAAGGCTTTTGAATCTGAGGTTTTGATCATGGAAGAGGTTCAGCAACAGGAAATAGCTATCCTTTCAGATAGTCAGGCAGCTATTAAAGCATTGGAGAATAAGATCCCAAACTGTACTGTGCTGCATTGAAAATCTAAACCATCTAGGAAAAGAAAACCGCATATCTATTTCATAAGGAGAGTTAAAAAAAATTAGTTATTAAAAAAAAGTTCGGTTTTTTAATTATAAAAAAAACCGATACACGGGATTGAACCTAAAATCGTTCCACCAACCCCCGATACTCTAACCGTTACGCTAACATCTCATATTGGCAAAATCGCAGTAAAAAATATTTATATACAAAAAAAAGTTATGCAAAATAAAAAAAGCGTTAGTCACTTATGTATGTACTTACTCTCCTGTTTGTGAACCCACATATTTTGTTGTAACTTTTTTTCTACTGAACCAATTTTCGAAATTTTTTTTCAAAATATAGTTAATGAGGTGTTCTATCCAACTATATAACCTGTTTGAAATTTGGTTGCGAACGGAATTAGTGGTGGGGGGTTGAATGTGTCTCGATTCATTCAATTTCGGACTTAAGCATATATTCAACCTCTACCGTGGTTGAATGATATACACATAATCGGGTTATCTATAATAAGAGATTCTAACAAAGTCAGTGGGGAAAACTTTTGAAAATATAGAAATGATAAAATTAGGTCTAAAAGGAGAAATCTTGGTTTACCTAAAATAACTAATTTCTTAAATATAAGCCTAAACCTTAATAATAAAAAATACTTGAAAGATATACTTAAAAGATAACACTCATTGAATATACGCAAACCCAAAATCTAACCCCCGTCAATTATAAAACATTTCCTAATTCTATCGAGAGTAGACTTAACAAAAATAGGACGAAAGTATATTTAAGAAATAAAGTAACATCCAGAGTATAGCTCTAAAAAAGTGGATATCATAATATCGAACTCGAATACAAACAAGAGAACATCAATAATATAATAAATTAATAATAGAGGAAAAAGAAATATAACTTAGTACACGTCGCCCTATAACCAAATGTTAAAACTAAACTCGGGGAAAAAGTCTTTAATCTTATCGAAAAATTCATCCTCAGATTAAACTCCTTACACAAAACTTTTAATTAAAACAACTTAAAACTGTACTACACTTGCGGCTAAAACTTAGAGATTATAATTAAAGCACATAAAAATAAAATATGAAATGGAAGCAATTAAAAAAGTGAATGATAACAATATGAATAGAAATGTGTCCAACATATCAACAAAAATAGCACAAAGGAAAGATGAAATTATCAGAAATAATAATGACGGAAATCCTAATAAAAAATAACACTATCAATGAGAAAAATTGTAACTGTAGAAATGAGACAACTGTCCGCTACAAAATAAATGCCTAATCAAAAGCATCTTTTACCAGACTACAATATCTGCCAAAGAAAACTCGAATAAGAAAAGATATTACGTAATAATTGCATGTCTAAATTTAAAACGTAGATATTATGACCAGAGAAGTACGTTCAAAAACGAAAAATGCCGAATAAAAATAGAATCAGCAAACCACTACATGGAGCTCAAAGAAAGCGGAAAGGAGTACGCCAGGCCAGCACATGTAGAAACTTATGCGACTGGTATAGAATGTTTTAATGAGAAATTAGATATCCTAAACTTTAAAGAACCCTAAAATTGAAACTGCAGGTGTGAAATATCAAACGTATGTATATACAAAACAAGCTTTACTTTAGGATAACCACATACACACACGCGCACACACATAAAAACGTTAATAAATAGTCATAACAACAACAGTAACAAAAATTATATTAATGATTTGGATGATTAATAAATAAACAAACGCATAAACAAATTCACTTGGTAAAAAATAAAATGTTAGTGGTAAACATTCAGATTAAAAATAGGTCACTTTCTAACTCAAAGAAAAGAGAAACTCGATCCTCGTACAAAAGGAACAAACTAACAGATAGATTAGAGGCCGCGTGTACACTTGCCTGATAAACGCGTGCCCATTGGCTACGATAAATAACTGTGTGAATAAAAAAGAATCTAATTCGCTGACTAGCAAACCCAGTAACATGTAAATATGTAAAAACACGAAGCAACATTGATTACATGCAAAAGTTTGATGAATCCTCACAAGGATGAAACGCGGAAAATTTTGTGTAGCTTAATTGCCATATATATTTTCAAAACTGACTATATATATATATATATATATATATATATATATATATATATATATATATATATATATATATATAGTCCTGGATATGATCTGTAACTGTATCCAGTGGTGAGGCCCCAGCATGCGGGCTTTAGGGTGTGTGGAGCCACTCTTTCATTGCCATTGCTACAGGCCCACTCTGACCCGGAGTGGTAGTACCTGTTAGAGTCCCAACTATGGGTTAAATAGAAACTGACTTGAAAACAAAAAATATATTTTATTAAATTATTTTTCTTTAAAATCTTTGGATTCGGCATTAAATAACATGAAAAGATTGATACGCCGTAAAACAAAAACAACCAACCAACCAACCAACCAACCAACCAACTATATATATATATACATATATATATGTGTGTGTGTGTGTGTGTGTGTGTGTGTGTGTGTGTGTGTGTGTGTGTGTGTGTGTGTGTGTGTGTGTGTGTGTGTGTCTTAGCCCCGACGCTCTTCAGTATTTTTTTCTCTGCCATGCTCCAGGACGCTTTAAAAGACAGTCACTCTGGCATTGACATCAAGTACAGATGTGACGGGAAATAGTTTAACATCAGACGAATGCAGGCAGTGACGAGAGTGAGGGAAACCATCACCAGAGACCTTCTCTTTGCCGATGACTACGCTCTTAACGCCCCAAATGAGATAGAGATGCAACGTCAAATGGACGGATTCTCCACCAGTTGTGACAACTTTGGTCTCATCATAAGTACAAAGAAGACAGAAGTTATGTACCAAGCTGCCGCAGGAGATGCATACCACGAACCCGGCATCACTGTCAAAGGGCAGAAGATTCATGCTCTGGAGCAATTCACCTACCTTGGTAGCACCTTCTCCTGCACCGCCAACATTGACATTGAGGTTAACCATAGGACCTCCACAGCGAGCAGTGCGTTTGGAAGACTTAGAGACAATGGGTGGAAGAGGAGAGGCATTACACTCGCAACCAAACTGAAAGTATACCGAACAGTCGTCCTGACAACCCTATTCTACGGCTGTGAAACTTAGACGCCATATAAAAGACATGAAAAACAGCTGAATGGCTTCCACCTCAGATGCCTCCGTAATCTTCTCAACATCCGCTGGCAAGACAGAATTCCTGGCACAGAAGCGCGCGGGGCTCAATACCATCACCACCATAATCCGCAAAACCCAGCTCCGGTGGGTAGGCCATGTCTATCGCATGCCTGACGGCCGAATCCCCAAACAACTCTTCTATGGGGAATTCAGCCAGGGAAAGCGGACTGCAGGGGGCCAAAAGAAACGATATAAAGACTGCCTGAGAATCTCCCTCAAAGACTTTGACATCAGCCCCCAGTCTTGGGAGAGTCGCGCTTTGGAACGTTCTGCCTAGCGCTGCGCCATCAGCCTGGGAGCCGACAGGGCAGAGGATCAACGCATGACTCACGACCAACAGAAGCGCAAGAGGAGGAAGGAGAGAGCTGCCGGTTCACAACCTGCCAATACCGCCTTCACGTGTCCAGAGTGTGGAAGAGTCTGCCGAGCAAGGATTGGCCTCATCAGCCATCTCAGGACCCACCGACCCCCGACGCCGAACTGATTGATATCTTGGTCATCGTCGACTTCGACGGACGAGCAATATATATATATATATATATATATATATATATATATATATATATATATATATATGGCTACTGTGAGTCGTTGGCGATAGAACACAATACCATCGTACAACCCTATGAGCAAGGGCCGCACTGAAAGATTTGTAGATACTTTAAAAAGAGCATCGGAAAAAAATGACAACTTCACAAGAAAGAAAAAAGCATTCAAGAATTCCTAATGATTTATAGAATAACACCTAATCTAATACTAACGCAAATTTATAACCGGCTGCAATAATGCTTGCAAGAAAGATACGTTCGATATTCGATAGAGTATTACAAAGTAATAAAAAGAAACAATACTAAAGCTAATACGAAGTATAAAACCTATAAAGACTGCGATAAAGTGTTTTTCTTTTTGGGAAGTATCGAGCAGGTAAGTGCTTTTTCGGAGGACGATACGGTCTTCAAGAGAATCGAGAAAAATGGTTTATATAATAAAAGGAAATACATTTTCCCATAAAAGGCATATAAATCAGTTGAGACCCCGATATATGGAAACAGCAGGAAACAATACTGAATTGCCAATTGAAGTGCTATACGACATTCTACAGGTTTACACCCTCATTAACAACGAAGTACGGACGGCGATAACATCAAGGCAAAAAATTGCGAATTCTCCAAAACCTAAAATGACATCAGTTCAAATTAGAAGAAAAAGAAAAAAAGACACGATTGTTGATTTTCAAATTTAAAGAAAAAATGTGATTAGAAAAATTCTACAAAAGAATTTAGCTCGGGGGAAAGTGTTATGATGGAAAACTATATATATATATATATATATATATATATATATATATATATATATATATATATATATATAGTAAGTAAGTTATAAAATATAAGCCTGAAAAATCCTAGAGTGGATGAAACGCGGACTATTCAGTGTAGCTTAATCGCCATATATATTTTATAACTTACTAACTAGCTCTAATTACGCATTTAGCACTGTTGAAGTAAATACTTAAAGTTTACGCGTAAATTTATACTTTCGTAAATTAATTTATGTGAGTAAATAAAGTAGTTATATATATATATATATATATATATATTGTGGAAGCATCCTCTAGATTATGTAGCCTGACTTTGTGAGCAACCTGTATATATATATATATATATATATATATATATATATATATATATATATGTATTTATATATATATACATATATATACGTGTGTGTGCGTGTGTGTGTGTGTGTGTGTGTGTGTGTGTGTGTGTGTGTGTGTGTGTGTGTGTGTGTGTGTGTATACAGGATGCCCAAAAATCTGGCTACATAATCTACAGGATGCTTCCACAAAGTCTGGCTACATAATGTAGCCAGACTTTGTGGACACCCTGTATATATATATATATATATATATATATATATATATATATATATATATATATATATATATATATATATATATATGTATATATATATGTATATATATATGTATATATGTATATATATATGTATATATATATGTATATATGTATATATATATGTATATATATGTATATATATATATGTATATATATATATATATATATATATATTTATCTTTTTGGCGCTAGTTCGAACCAAGGGTTTATCTAAGGGAGATTACTAAAAGGTCGCTTTTCGCTAATTGTCTTGGAAAAAATCGAAAAATTGAACTTCAAGTAAACCCAGTGGTATCTACTTAATTGTCATGTCGCATTAATTAAAATATCCAAAAGTTAAAAATAAAACCATATGATAGGAATTAATTATTAATGAAAACACTTTTAAAGCAATAAGCGAAAATTGAGTGTTCAGTTATATCCCTTTGAGAAACCCCGTGGTTTAATATAATGCCTTCTTTTTTTATTTATATTCATCCTAAACAAGGCACTTTGCTACTGAAATGTCATGTGAATTAGGGACCATACCTAAAGGTTTAGTCTTAGTATGGCATTAGGCAGCGAGACATCTGTTAACATTACATTTAAACTTTTGTATGTTAGTGCAGTAAGGGAAGCTTAAAACAGGGGAAGAAATGTAAATGTCTAGCAGTTCAAGGAGAAAAAACTATTAGAATAGAAGGTTTGCACAATCTGGAGAACCTCTTCAGTGAAAAGGTGGTATTTTGCTGTTTGTTTGGTTCGTCGGGATTATTTACGCCCAGAGAACACCATGTTGAATAACGGCATATCAACTTCTTTTCAAGCATTTATATATGTCAAAGATATATTTTATCAGTCACCCAATTAAGAGAGGTGCATTTAGTCTTTAATGATCTTTCCTTTATGCATACATATTGACGGATAACGTCACATCAACCGTTTGAACCCACAAGTATTTAACGCAGTTATCAGACTGTTCGTTCCTTTGTGGACGTATGTTCTTGAGTTGACTTGTAGTTTGCACTGTTATTCTCTCTGTTCGATTCTTCTCTGCAAGGGAATATTTTTCATGCAGAAGCAAAAATGGAAACCCATAAGTCTTATGTTTTCAGGTATAGTTGAGTTTATTGTGGACTTCAAGATAGTGGTTCATAAATGCATCGCCAAATTCTTTCGCTAATCCTTACGTCTTGATCCGTATATAGAGGGGAGAGTCGTTCCAATCTGTATGTTACATCTTCAAGACACGTCTTGTTCTCTGCTTCCGGAAGTCAAACCGACTTAAATTTCCCTAATAGTTCCTAGTCACTTGATTCATTTACTATAAGTAACGTCATGTGTCAAAAGAGTGCGAAGTACTAGCCAACCTATTTCTAGTGTGACACCTAGTCAAAACAAAACAAACTTGCAGCTGTGCTCGCGACAAGTTTTGAGCTCAATACTTCGTCAAACTAAAATAGAGCCCGTTTCCAAATCTATATACTAGCAAATTTCTGCTGGTTTACCGTTGTAGGATCTCATAATATAACAACCAATACTATGAGTTCGTCGGAGCGTATTCCATTGAAGGACTTGTGGAACAAACGAAGGAATGCAACTTGTCTAATAAAGTGAATGAGAGATTCATGCATTGGCCCAGATGTGGTAACAATACTCCATACATGCTCTTTGTGTGGTTTCTATATTATGCGACGAAGGCCACCAACTCCCTGTATTTCCTCCTATAACAGACAACACGCTATACAACATACAAATATCTGTGCGTGAGGTCGCCAAGCTAATCAAGAACCTTGATTCCAGTAAAGCAACTGGTGCTGACGGCATTCCAATTATAGTGTTGAAAAAGCTTCAAGCAGAACTTGCCCCCATACTTACAAAACTGTTTAAGCGTTGCCTGGATGAGAAGTGCTTTCCAACACTCTGGAAAACCTTATCAGTATGCCCTGTATTTAAGAATTCAGGTGATAAGTAACCTCCCTCTCAGTAAAGACCAATAAGTCTCCTGTGTGTCATGAGTAAGCTGCTGGAATCCATATTAAATAGAGAAGTAGTCAACCACCTCAGCAGAAATAACCTTCTTAGCGACACGCAATATGGTTTCCGTTCTGCTAGATCTACAGCGGATGTGCTAATAGGATTAGTGAATCTCTCGACAAAGGCTTCCCTTCTAGGGCAATTGCTCTATACATATCAAAGGCCTTCGACAAGGTATGGCATAAATGCCTACTTCACAATATTTCCAGCTACGGTATCACTGGAAATGTTTTCTCAATTATTAAATCTTTTCTCTCTGATAAGTTCATAAGAGTAGTGGTTAATGGGCAGAAATCAGAGGCCGTCTGTATTAATGCTGGAGTCCCTCAGGGGTCTCTCTCCTTGATCTAAATCAGTGATCTGCCAAAGCACATATTTAAATCATCCGTTGACATCTATGCTAATGACACGACCATCTATGGTAAAACATCAAAGGCCGTAAATGGCAAAGTTCTCTCTGATTCCCTCTCCTTTGGTTTACAGCGCGTGGTTCAGTGGGGAAAGAGGTGCCTGGTTACTTTTAATGCATCCAAAACCAAACTCCTATCTTTACATTATCAACGGTCTGATCCCCATCTGGCATCAATTGAAATGGATGGCTCTCATCTAGGGGAGGCTCAATAGTTTGACAAGCTTCTGGGTTTGACCTTTACTCCTGATCTGAAATGGAACACGTACATCAAGTCTGTTGCCCAGGTCGCTAGGAAAATGATGTGATCCTTCTCCCGCTCCAGAAGATATCTCACTACTGATGCAATTCTCCACTTATATAAAAGCCAAGTACGTCCAAGGATGGAGTACTGATGTCACATATAGGCTGGAGCTGCTAAAAACAGCCTATCCTGCCTTCATCAACGCTCTGATCCCCAGCTGGCATCAATTGGGATGGATGGCTCTCGTCTGGGTGAGGCCCGTGTTTTGATAAGCTTCTGGGTTTGACCTTTACTCCTGATCTGAAATGGAACACGTACATCAAGTCTGTTGCCAAGGTCGCTGGAAAGATGGTGGGATCCTTCTACCGCTCCAGAAGATATCTCACTACTGATGCAATTCTCTATCTATATAAAAGCCAAGTACGTCCAAGGATGGAGTACTGATGTCACATATAGGCTGGAGCTGCTAAAAACAGCCTATCCTGCCTTGACAGAGTACAAAATAGACTTCGTGGCTTAGTGGGGGATGCCTTTTTCTTTTCCCTGCAAGCCCTCTCCCACAGAAAAGACGTGCGAGCCTGTCATTGTTCTATAGTTACTTCCATGGCAAGTGCTCGTCTGAGCTCAAATCTCTGGTCACCCCCCGCCAATCTTTCACGATAAACACCTGTCAATAATTTTCTGTCAATAATTTTTCGCACTCTTTATCTGTGCCTAAATCAAAACGTAGATTCCATGAACAAAGCTTCTTTCTTAGAAGTGCACGCCTGTGGAATTCTCTGCCGCTTGCCTGTTTCCCACCTGACTACAACTTTTCAAGTCCAACATAAACAAATTCCTGATGAACCGCTCCCTTAAGTAAGACACTTTATCAAATCTCCAATACTAACGATTACCACGACACTATCTCATTGATTACTGTAAACGCAATAACCCTCATCCCGAATGGCTTCCGGGCCTTGATAAGTGGTGACCTCCATGTAAAAAAATAGTATAATATAGAGGCAATCAGTTCCATACGCCTTGGAAGTGTCTTGTTTTTTTTTATATATAAAGGATATGAGAAAGGATGGTTTTTCAAAGATCATTGTGGAGGAACTGTTGATTTTTTACAATTCCATTTTCACTCCAAACAAGGCACAGTTGCAGGGATACTATGTAGATAGTTGAGCAGCAAGATGTCTGTTCACATTACACTTGAACTTCTGCATGTCAGTACAGTTGGGAAAAACGGGAACTCGGAACGGGGTTACAGAGTCTAGCAGTTCTGAAGAAGAAACTATTAAAGTAGAAGGCCTTCTTACATCCAGAGATCTCTACTGTGTAGGGGTGGGATTTTGCTTCTTTTTTTACACAGTGATCACCACTTATCAAGGCCCGGAAGTTACTAAGGGATAAGGGTTATTGCAAGTACATTACGTTAGTGTAGAGATTTGATGAAGTGTTTACTTAAGGGGGCGGTTCATTAGGAATTTGTTAACGTTAGACTTGAAGACATCCAAGTTTTAGTCAGGTGGGAAGCAGGCAGACGGAACTGAGTTCCACAGGTGTGCAGTTCTAAGAAAGAAGCTGTGCTCATGGAATCCACGTTTTGATTTAGGCACAGATATAGAGTGGGGGAAATTTTTCACAGTGGATTCAGCTAGACGGGTCTTTATCGTGAAAGATTGGCGAGGGGGGACCAGAGATTAGAGTTCAGACGAGCACCTGCCATGGAAATAACGATAAAACAAGGATAGGCTCGCAACGTCTCTTCTGTGGGAGAGAGGCTGCAGGGAAAAGAAAAGGGCATCCCCCACTAAGCCACGAAGTCTATTTTGTACTCTGTCAAGGCAGGATAGGCTGTTTTTAGCAGCTCTTGCCCAGATATGGCAACAGTATTCCATCCTTGGACGTACTTGGCTTTTATATAGATAGAGAATTGCATCAGTAGTGAGATATCTTCTGGAGCGGTAGAAGGATCCCACCATTTTTCCAGCGACCTTGGCAACAGACTTGATGTACGTGTTCCATTTCAGATCAGGAGTAAAGGTCAAACCCAGAAGCTTATCAAAACACGGGCCTCACCCAGACGACAGCCATCCATCCCAATTGATGCCAGCTGGGGATCAGAGCGTTGATGATGTAAGGATAGGAGTTTGGTTTTGGATGCATTAAAGGTAACCAGCCACATCTTCCCCCACTGAACCACGCGCTCGAGATCAGAGGGGAGAGAATCAGAGAGAACAGCCTTTGATGTGTTGCCGTAGATGGTCGTGTCATCAGCATAGATGTCAACGAATGATTTAAGTATGTGTTTAGGGAGGTCATTGATGTAGATCAGGAAGAGAGTTGGGCCCAGGATTGACCCCTGAGGGACTCCAGCTTCTTGTCGGGTTTGTCGAGGGTATTTATGTCAAGGAGGTACAAGGGCTTGTAGTTCGTCATAGCATCCACCATTAAAATACTTGCAGGACAGACAGAGGGATACAACATTTCGTCGAAGAACAGAGGCTGAAGCTTGGATGATAGTTCAAGAGCTATCAGGTTGGCGACTCTCTTTTGAACTATGTTCAAGAGCGAGAGACTAGTAGCAGAGGCACCAGCCCAAATGTGACAGCAATACTCCATACATGGGCGAATGGTTGTAGAGATAGAGGATGCTTTCAGGCGTAAGTAACTTTCTAGCACGGTAGAGAGAGCCCTACTTTCCTGCAGCGGCCCTGGCAATTCTCTCAATGTATTTGTTCCAACTTATATTCCCTGTGAACGTTAAGCCGATTCTCCATTGGTCTCCACACTATTAACAATTTTCTAGAAATCAAGTTTCCTAATTCCTGCAACTGAATGCGTTTTCTGACTATTACAATGTTTTATCTTAGGTGCGATTATCACACGCTTAAAATAATTTCTAGTACTTATAATCGTTTGCCTATTTATACTACCTTAGTTGATCATTTTGGTAGCGGATGTGTAATAGATGCATACGAAATGCAAAATAACGCCACTGTAAGGGAAAAGACTATAAAAAGGAAAGAGAGAATACGTTAGAGGGGCGATCATGTGAGAGACGTCACAGCCGTAACGAAAAGTCACGCGTTGCCGGAGAATGAGGAAATGAATGCCTTTGATACAAAAAAGACTCGGGTTATTACTTGTCTTAGGTTCCTTGCAATGTAGACTCCACACAACGTGTGGGTCCTGTGTGTAAACGTGTATAACATTGCTAATATCAGGGGTAGGTGATCGTAGAGTTGTTCTCTTCTTTGGATGCAGCCTCCTTCAGATGTTAAGAACAAATCTTGGCATTCTATTTTACACGCCGTTAATTTTTTTCTCCAATAATTTGGTAAAAGTACAATTACTACATCCATATACAAGAATTGATGTAACAATTGCTTCAAAATGGTCACGCTTTATCTTGCCAGAAACATTGGTGCGGTAAAGGGTAGCCACCTTCTTTGCAGCAGCCTTGACAATGTATTCAGTGTATTTGATCCAATTCATGAAGTTGAAGTCCAATCTAAACAAATTCAAAGTCCAAGGGACAGGAAAGCGGTTCGATCAGTACACACACAGACACGGCGACACGCCACCAACACGGACTAGCGTACACAATTACCAACCGGCCGTTCTTTCCTCACTCCTTGCCTTCCAAAACGACCTGAATTTATAGTTGTCGAAGACCAACTGATTTGCATATATGCACGAGATTTTGCGAGAGTTTCCGAGATCATACCATTACAAAACGCCGTCGGCGCCATCTTGGAATTATTTTCTTATCCTAGCTTCACAGTGACGACAAAGCACATACGCACACCTAGGTCGTTTGAACGGTAAGCCCTCATTTTCACAGCTTTTGCCGCAATTCATGTTACATGTGGACGTTAGGCAGAGGAGTCTGACTGATGAACTCTCTGCTAAGGTATTATTATACTTGTTAATCGATAGTTGTAAACATGTTGCTCAAACTAACGAATGTCTTTGTATATCTATTGTGGTAAAGATTTTCGAGGCAAATTGATATTCTTTTCCTTATGCAAGTGTGTAAAGGCTCTCAGCAGTTTAATGTCAACGACTTAACAAATTATTTTACGCTTTTTTTTAACTCTTCTCGGCGACTGAACGTCGATTTGATTTTGTACAGAATACGCGTTTTGTTTTTGTTGTTATTTCATCTTAGATATCAGAACCCGTTTATCCTATCTCATTTGCAGCAGAACATAGGTAATTAGCATTTGCAAAAAAAAAAAACATGTATGCGTGCAAGTGGATATCTCTCAGAGCTTATAGCGGTGTGTGATGTAGCCGGGCTCAACAAACAGCAGTTTCTCGTCAGCCAAGAAAAGAACTCGTAGCAAAAATATCGTTTGCTAAAAAATATAAAACACTCATTTTCTTCTCTTTCTGTGGTGCGCGCTTCAGTTGGTAGGCAGGAGGGGGGATTCAGGGGGTGAATTTCAGCGACGTAGTACAGCGACTTGAATTGTGTCTCACTGTCGTTCATTGACTCTCTTCTGTTTATAGTCTCAGTTGCTTATATCGACATGTTCTCTTGCAGGTGCTTAACTTCTGACAGCTGTGAAATCAACTACTTGACCTATTCATCCCCGGCGACATCAGCTTTGACAGATCTACAGTTATAACTCTGCCAACCGCTTGCGCGCGCGTGTGTGTATGTGCACAGTCTTCACGCGCGACAAGTGTTTTAAGCTCTATAATCATCAAATGATGTCTAATCTTCATTTGTTTTTATTTGGAGGGTACCACCTGTAAGAGGAATAGTTATTGGATGGATGAGTAATGCTAAGATACAAGAAGTGTTGGCATTCTGCTTTTGCAACCTTCATTTTTTCAGAGCTTAATCTTTTGGATTAAGTCTGAACTGATGGACCACATGTATAAATATGATGCTTCACCCGATGTTTATTCTCGTGTTTTTTGCGTAATTTGAGTAATGCGTGCGTGATTGTGAAAACACCAGACTCGTATTTATTTTTCTATCACAAGTTCTTTTAGGTAGTGATCGTTTATCGCAAGATGTGTGTGTCTTTTTCAAACTGCTAAAGATCGTTGTCTAGTTAATGTGGTAAGCTATATCTGAGAAAATGTACTTGATATGATATCTGTTTATTATACAAGCGTAGAACGGATTTCAGCGTCTACTGACGACTATAAATCGCTTTTTTTTTTAATCAACAAGTTTTGAATTTTTAAAACGGTTGAAACACATTTAGAAATTGTGGACAAGCACGTTTTGAAAAATAACTCGCGTGAATCGATATCATGGTTAAATCGCTGCTTAATCTCATCATAATGCGAAAAAAAAGTAACGTTTAATTTCTAAATTTTTTAAAAGGCTTCATTTGTGCGTGCTTTTGTGCATGATTGTACGAATACCAGTCTTGCATTTATTTTTCTCAAAGTAGTGATTGTTTGACGCAATTAGTGTGCGTTACCAATCAGCCGAACGTTGTCGTATGGTTATCGTTATAAGTAATAGCTGAGAAAATGAACTAAAGATACGCTATGTCTCATTCTTATAAAAGTTTGGGACGGCTCCCAACGATTAGATACTGACTATAAATCCCTTCTTTCAGTTAACAGTTTTCGAATACATTAAACGATTGAACACACATTTAGAAATTCTGAGCAAATAGACGCGTTTGAGCAATAACATGTTTTCTTTTTACTTAATAATGAAAAGAAATCAGATGTTTAAGTTTGTTTATTCGACAAACGCTAACAGAGGTTCATCGTTACATGTGATAAAAATTCAGCACTGATCATTGGCATTTTAACCTCCCCTAACATAAAATCCATGAAAATCTTCCTAAATATAAGGTAAAGAAAATTATACGTGAGTTTTAGTATCGCTACTGGTTGCAGCTTATCGAGTACAGTTTTCCCTTGGAAGCTGTTTGCTAATTGTTGCGGGGAATAACACTTATTACCGTGAGAAATTTCTTCGTAGTAATCCTGTCAAACACAAAACAAGGAGTCCGTTTTTATGTGAACCAGCTAAGATATTCGATACTATTCGTCGGTTTATTCGTTGGTTTTCACCGTTCAAATATTTGGTAGGTGTGAAAGAACAAATGGTTGGCGTATTTAAAACCTGTGGAACTTCTGATAATAACTAGTGTTTGCAACGGGCAATCAAAATCAGAATCAAGAACAGTAAAAATCAGAATAGTTTGGCACATTTGAAATGTAAAATTTTGTACCTATTTTCCGATGCCAAAAACGATTTTTTTAATTTGTTTTTAACTAAATTTTAAATTTCTTGTACTAATAATAAAATGATAAATATTTATTGATTCAAACTGTTTTTACTCATTTCACACTTAAGAAAGAAAGCATATTGCCATATTGGTATAAGGGACTACTATTTGGGGCCATACCTAGGAAAAATTAACAAGATGTTGGTTTACATTACATTTAAACTTTTTGCATATCTGTGCAATAAGGGAAGCAGGTAGAAGAGAAAGAATTCCAAAGTTTAGCTGTTCGAGGGAAGAAACTATTAGAGTAGAAAGCTTCCTGGCATTTAGCGACCTCCACAGTGAAGGGGCGTGATTTTGTTGCTGATCGGGTGTGTCAGGGATATGTACGTAGAGGGGGCATAAGTGCAACGAATTCATCAGAGTATATTTCATTAAAATATTTGTAAAACATGCACAAAGATGCCACATTGCGGCGATGGGACAGGGGTTAAAGCGTAGTTGACAAAGTGACACCGATTAGATTAAACACTTTTTTGGACCATCTGCGAGAGGGAGAGACTAGTGATAGATGCACCAGCTTTGTAGAGGGACAGGATACTCTGAG
Organism: Euprymna scolopes; assembly: GCF_053919585.1. Taxonomy (NCBI): domain Eukaryota; kingdom Metazoa; phylum Mollusca; class Cephalopoda; order Sepiida; family Sepiolidae; genus Euprymna; species Euprymna scolopes. Next base: position 24,875,998 of record NC_136501.1, read on the forward strand.
ATGTGAGTAGTCTTCTAGCACGATGGCGGAAACTCATCTACTTTGCAGCAGCCTGCGCAAAGTCCTTAATGTATTGTACCAATAAAAGTAGTGTATTTTTACGTTTTCGAAAATATGCGTACATATCACAGGGTATTTAACTGTAACACATTTTTTGTAACAACAATAACAGCTCCATCACTAAATATTTAGATAGTGTAATAGAATCGAAATCGGTGGTTGTAGCGGAATCGAGAATTTAGAACAGAATCGGTACTTGTATCGGAATAGGAAAATATATTGGAATCGTTCCATCACTAACAATAACTCCATTTTAGCAATGATGGGGCTCAGCTCCAGCGCAGGGTTTTTGTTAATAAACATCAGGCATGTCAAATTCAGTCTCATGTGAAGGTCATAGGAGTCAGTTTGTGTTGTCATAGGGTCGCAGTCTTACAATTATAATTGAAGTCTTTTATAATGAACATCATTGTCTAATATTTTCTTTTAATTTGAAAACATGCAATGGTTTGGTCCTATTAAAGAATGCAAGTACATACGTATTCAAAGTTTAACAAAAAAATAGAACAAAACAAATTAGCATGAGATATAAAGCTATTATATATTTTTGTATCTTTTTGGAATTCATTGCGATAAGGCTTCATAAGTTACGTATTCATTTTCTGCGGACTGTTATCCTTATCTTCATAGCTGTTGTTAGTTCACCACGTTTTGTTTTGTTTTGTTTTGTTTTTTTGTTTTTTTACACAGTGGTCACCACTTATCAAGGCCCGGAAGCCACTCAGGGATAAGGGTTATTGCAAGTACATTACATTAGTGTGGAGATTTGATGAAGTGTTTACTTAAGGATTAATTGGCCAAAACGTGGTGAGGCAACAACTATGGAAGGCAGTAATTATTGGGGATACAGTTACAAGACTCATCATTCCTATCCCGTCACGGTTAATCACGTGGAGAAGGCCAAAGGATGAGTTGATTGAAACGTGGTGAAACAACAATTATGAAGATGAGGATAACAATCCGCAAAAAATGAATACAAGATGATTTTTAATTCCAATATAACTAAAATTTAAAAGGCAACACATATGATTCATTTGTATTTGAAGGCTGTACACATGAATTAAGTTCAAAATGACATTTATTATCAAGTATGACAAAACTTTCCCCTATTTTCTCCCATTTAGGCTTGACACCTCTTTTTGTTGACAACCTTTGGTATGTTAGGCTAAAATTTATGTGGAGTTTCGAGTTTTATCAGAGGCTAGCCTGGATGCCCGGCGTTGCCCGGGTGCTTGCAGGTGTGTATTGAGCAAAAAAAATCATGTAGGCAGGCAGGCTCGAACCCGTACTGCGAAGGAAAAAAAGGACGTGAAAAAAAACGTGACTGTTTTTCTGGTGCATCTATCGCCAAACCGGAAGTGACGTAGGTTTAAATTAAGGCTAGACAATCGAAAGATATTGACTAAAAAAAAGCGACCCCTGCCTATAGAAAACTGCGCAGTTGAGAGTGAAGGAATTAATGTGTCGGGGCAATTTTTCGATATTTGTCGTCCGAAAGGTCTAGCTTCAGAATGATACCAATCTTGTGAAAATCTGTCGCCTCTGTCGAAATTATTAAGTAGACATACAAACATACATACATGATGGCAGCAAATTTTCGAACATTGCCATTACTTGATATAGCACAAAAAAGGTATACAGAAACACGAAAACATTCAGTGATGGACCGCACGAAAGTGTTATTTAAGCCCTGCCAAACTGTCATTCCTTGACACACATTGTGCAGACATGTGCGCCACTAGCAGCACGTTCTTGATATTTTCTTCTATGTATAATCAAATGCCGCTTCAAACCACCTTCTGTTTTGTACGTCTACCCGCAGTTGACACAGTTTAGCTCTGGCAATACAAGACTGCTTTGTGGCCCACTGCGCCGATGAGTAGTCTGGTGGCTCATCAGCCCAGCTCTGCTCAGACATAATCTTCCGCACACCTCACACTCCTTATTGCACAACGGGTCCTTGTATTAAGATGTAAACAGTAGTGCTGATAATCAAATATATACATATATAAATTATCAGTCCTATTGTCTTGAAAAATTAGAAACATAAATGCGTAATTTTGCCAACCATAACTAGACTATTATGCTTTCATCCGTTTGTCGTCTAGCAATAGTCAAGAGCTTTCCTTGTTTCTGATAATTACTAATAAACGGTTACAAAACGTACGTTTTCCAACTTCCACGTGGATCTATCACGCTCAAGTTTGAAATATATATTTTAGATATATTTTAGATTGTGGTGCCTTCGCCCAGTCTCAAGAGACAATGGATACCTCCTGTAAGGGTAGCTGCGAGTGTAATTGTGAGTTAAGCATTGCGCAAGCACCAACTACATGGCACTATTTGAGTCCGATAGCAAGGAGAATTGCTAGACGACTTGAAACAATGCCGAGATAAGCGGAGAGCACATACAACACTTGCGATTTCCAAATGGTCACCTATTTCAGTACTGAACAGGCTCAACGTTGCTTAACTTCGGTGATCGAACGGGAACTGGTATATTAACGTAAATTATGCAGTAAATATTAAATAACTTCGCGCATATCGTTAGTCGGGATGTTGGTTGTTCATGCTTAAGATTGAAATGGCATCTTTGGACGTGTTTACGCAGAGCTTTGGTCAGTCACGCTTAAGCTTCTTTTTTTTAGATGCGTCCAAATATTTCTAACTTGTCTCTGTCAGTCGGCTGATTTGTCGGACTGTCTCGGAAAATTTTTCACCATTACACGCGCAAATTAAAAAGACGTAACTTTAGAATACCAGATTCTGTTTTCCTTGAATGTCCATATTCATTTGGCTCCTAATAAGGGGGAAAGTTTAATGCAATGTTTTAATGGGTGGGGCAATCACAAAAAAGAACAGCTTCTTGATTGAGAAAAAGTAAACAAAATCGATTTTATATTCGTCTAGAGGCGTTAAAAGATACACGTTGATACCATAGAAACATTTATTCATCGTATCTTCAATCAAATGAGAAACACTATCGCTTATTTTGAAAGAAAGTGAGCAGATTACAGACAGTGAGTTATATTCCTTCCACAGATATAGACTGTCTCCTAATGACGGTTGAAAGAAATAAAAGCAAATGAGTCAGATATCTGTCCATCTTTTTATTTAATGCGAAGCAGAATTCCCGGAAATGATTTAAATGACGATTAACGATGTAGTTGCTGACATAACTATCTGCTTGCAAACATAAATCGAAGGTCGAGATCTCTCAATATATCTCTCACTATATATATATATATATATATATATATATATATATATATATATATATATATATACTAGCAAAAGTACCCGTCGTTAATTGGGTTCAAAAACAGCCTACAGAAAATGGATGGACTCTGATTTATGAAAGTATGAAAAGTTGTAAAGAGATAGCTTCGAATTTGGGGGTATCACAACCAAAGCAAAATATGATGAAAGTAAAAATAAAATAGATAACCCCCATAATTTATTATACCATAACTGTTCACACTGAAACACTTATCACAATATTCTGTGGATCTATATTAAAAAAACCTTGTTAAACTTTGTGACATATTTCCATTCTATGGTGGTCGGGCGCGAACGAACATCCCATAATTTTATTATACCATATTTCTTCAAACTGAAACATAATTATCAAAGTATACTTACGCAGATAGATATGAAAAGTCTTTATTAAAGTTTGTGCCTATTTCCATTCTATGGAGGCCAGGCGCGAACGCAAACCTCACAATTTTATTATACAACCCCTATTTAAGTTAAAACATACTTATCAAAGTATTCTTATGTACATCTATATCAAAAACACTTGTAAACGTTTTTTTTTTATTTTGAAAATTTATATTTTGGACCAGACGCAAACGCAGACCTCACAATTTTAATGAACCACCGTTCTGCCAGATCAAACCTACCCATTCCTGTGTCTCGATACATTTTCTATCATTATATGTAATCAGTTTTTTAAAATAGTCAACCATATAGGAGCCTATTCGTGACCAGACACACACACACACATACACACACAGACATTCAGTTTTATATATATATATATATATATATATATATATATATATATATATATATATATATATATATATATAAGAGCAAATAGTTAATAAAACGTGTTAAAAAACACTTAGAAAAAGAGTCAAAGACATAGTTTATCTGAAAAGGAAACACTTAATAAGTGGGCAGTCCTTAATCCGTGGAGTTTCGAAGAAATACTTTCCTTCTCATCAGAGGGTAGGAATTAGCAAAATGCAGGATCGGATTTTCCATACAAAATTATTATTATAAGCTTATTATTATATTATTATTATAATTATTATTATAAGCTCTATCTCCTATTTGGTTTTATCGAGCTTTGTCATCTGGTTAAGATTACTTTATAAATATTAATTCTTTAATATTTATAATATACTTTAGTTTTACCATCTTGGATCATTTTGGTAAATGTAATTGTAATAATTACATATATATACATATATATATACATATATATATATAATTTCTGTAGAAATATATTTTTCTTATTATATATCAATCCTTATATAAGAAGCTCAATGTGATTACAGAGAAATATATAGAATAAATCACAAAAATTTATATTCCAAAAGTCATGATGTTGACAATCTTATAGTTTATTCCTTTAAATCAGTGGACTTATACAATTATTGACAGTATCTGTTTCGTAGCGCAAAATCAATCACTTAATTACTATATCAATTAGTGAATCTATTGTGCTCTTAATTCATCAGAAGAAATAGCAATAATCAATCCGTCAAAAGGAATTAAAATGTGATTTGACATGGTAAAAATCCGAAAATTGGAAGAGAAGTTGCAGTTACCTTTATATTTTCCATTACGCCATATTGAATTTTAATCAAACAAAGTCATTAAACCCAACTATTCGTACTAACAATTTAATTGATTTATGAATCTTCTACCGAAACGTTCTATTTACATACTTATGAAAATAATATCAACAAAATATAAATTATAAATTAATATACATGCCCGTATATACCAAACTAAACTAAGCTACAAAAAAAGGAAAATCAACCAGTCGTACTAACAATCTCAATCAACCTATGAATATACAACCAAAATGTTCTATTTAATAATTAGTAAATTTATTATTCTAAGTTATGTATACATAATTATGAAAATAATATCAACAAAATTATAAACCACAAAAATAAAACAAAAATGTTTGTATGTACGAAACAAAACTAAGCTACAAAAAAGGAAAACCAACTATTTAGTTCGTATATATAAAAATGTATGTATTTAATCTATATATGTGTGTGTGTGTGTGTGTGTATGTGTGTAAGATTTGTTGTTGTTTTCAGCGACATTACTAGCTTCGAAACGCTGTTTATTTATTTCGCTAGTTTAGCGTTTTTTAAAGAGGTGTAGGCTCTTTTTGTTATATATATATATATATATATATATATATATATATATATATATATATATATATATATATGTGGGTGAAGGAGTCGCCCGTTATTCTTTTATGAGACATATTTTTATTTATTATTTTTATTATTATGTGCATAAAAGTTATACCCATGAACATGCATGTGTGTAGCTCTGAACAACATGAGTTAGGATCGAACTCATGACACCAGTATCCGCAGTCTAGTGTTCTACCGCGGAGCTACGATGACTCATCACTTTTATCTATTTATTATTTTAAAACAGTGTATATATATATATATATATATATATATATATATATATATATATATATATATATATATATATATATATATATATATATATATATATATATATATATATATATATATATGTGCAATCTAGGTTTTTTTTAATTTTAAATGTGTATGTGTTTCCCTCTTATATTATGTTGCAGACTCCACATCGTTGTTTGTTGCATTTTGTGACTCCTTTTGTTGTGTCTTGATTGAGTTTGGATGAGGTAAGAATGCGTTTTAGGTTTTTGGGTTGGCGTTTGCTTTTTATTATTTTTGTTGTTTTAAGGAAGTTGTTTAGTTTACTGTTTTGGTTAAGTAGGACGAGGTTTTTCGTCATCTCTGTGAAAAGCTCTGGGTTGTTTGTGTTGTGTGTGGAGACGTATGTTAGGATTTGTTCTTTGTTTCGTTCTTTAGGGGTTCTCAAATCTACTACTGGTATATTTGTCGCAAGTTGGATCCCTTTGTCTATAAGTTGTGATGGGTATTTTCTTTTTCTTAAATTTATTCGTAGTTCCTTGAGTCGGATTTTCCGAAGGTTATTGTCCGTGATTATGGTGCAGATTCTACGTGCTAGGGTGTAGGGAATTAATTTTATGCAGCTTTTAGGGTGGTGACTTTTAAAGTGTAGGTATTGTTGGGTGTCTGTAGGTTTGCGATAAATGTCTGTGATAATGTTATTGTCTTTAATCTTTATCAGTATGTCTAGGAAAGGTAATTCTGTAGAGCTTTGTTCTATGGTGAATTTAATTTTTGAGTGTAGGTTCTGGAGTATGGTGTGTAAGTCTGTGATGTCCCCCCATGTGGGTTTCCATAGGATGAAGCAGTCATCTAAGTACCTTTTCCATGATTCTACAAACAGTATTTTAGTGCTGTGGCCAAATTTTTGTTCTATTTTTTATATAAGGTTTCTTCTAGGTAGGCTAATGTAAGGGTTGCGTAAGTCGGTGCCATTTTCGTTCCCATTGCTGTACCTAGTGTTTGGATGTAGTTGGTATTGTTGAATTCGAAGGAATTATTGTTTAGAATTATGTCTATACTATCGATAATGAATTGCTTTGTGAATCTGGGATGTAGTGTTTGTGCGTGTCTGTTGATCCAAAATATTATTGCTTCTTTTCCTAATTCATGGGGTATATTACTATATAAACTGCTAACGTCAAATGTAACCAATAGTGTCCCGTTTTCTACTGTATGTGGTAAGGTAGTAAGAAAATGGATGTCGTCCCTTATGTAGCTCTTAACTTGATCTGTGAAAGGTTGTAATAAGATGTCTATTAAGTTGCTAAGTCTGCTTGTCGGACAGGCTGGTCCTGCTACAATGGGTCTAAATGTAAGGTCACTAGGGTTTGGAGCGCTAATATATTCTGAGTTTTGTGTATCGATGGCAAGTTTTATTGTGCCAGATTTGTGTATTTTAGGCAGTCCGTAGAAGTTGTTGGTCTTTGTAATGAAATTTGTGAGGAAGTCCTTTTCTTTCCTTTTTAATATTTTGCTGTGTGTTGTACAAAGTTTTGTGATTTTTGAGATGGTGGTGTTATCTATGTTGGTACTAATGGGTTTATAGTAGTGTTTGTCATCCAGTAATTCTGTAATTTTTGTTTCATAATACGTTTTGTCCATTATTACTACGGCACTGCCTTTGTCTGCTTCTTTTATTATTATGTCATTATTATTACGGATCTTTTCGAGTGCTTGTTTTTGCTTATGTGTGAGGTTGCTTATGGTTTTGTGTTTTTTTGGAGGTTAAGGTTCCAGAGATTTTCGAAGTAGCTGTTTAGTTCTTTTGTGTTGTTCTGTTTATTAGGGAAATATGTTGATTTGTTTTTTACTAAAGAATCATCTTTGTCCCCTTTGTTATCTAGTGTTTCTATTAGTCTAAATTTCCGTTCGAATTCTTTAAGGTCCTTTTTTAGTTCTGCTATATTGCTTTTAGGGGTGGGGCAGAATTTGAGGCCCAGCTTCAGTACTTCCATTTCGTTCTTTGATAAGGAGTATGTGGATAAATTGATGATTTTGGGTCTAATTTTTTCTAACCTGGAATTGTTGTTCCCTGGGGGCTTCCTAAAAAATGGTGGGAGTTGTTTGTTTCCTTGTTTCGAGGAGTGGTGTGTTTTAGGGTGATGTGATGTCTCCTTGTAAAATGAGTGTTGTGTACAATATTGTGAGGGTTCAGTGATAAATGATTGAATGGGTTGTCGTTATATGTTGTTTGTGTTGGATAGTTGTGTTTTAGTTGGAATTGGTGTTGCTGTTGAGGATACATGCATTGTTGTATAGGGTTGTGTTGTCGGGGTTTGTTGTAGGGAAGGTCTGTTTGTTGGGATTGGTGTTGCATGGGATATTCTGATTGTTCCCGTTGATGGGGGAGGTGCCTTAGGGGTTTGTTTCTTTGTGTGGGATATGAGGGGTTAGAGTTGTAGGTAGTGTTTTGAATTATGTGATGTCTCAGGTAGTTGTGTTGCATTGTGGGGATGTTTTGGTTGGGGTTGTTTAGTAAAGGTATTTTTTCGTTGTTTGTGTTAGCGATTTAGTGTCTGTGGGAATGGACTTTTGATTGTGTTTGCTGAATTGGGTGGTAATAGTTAGGTTTGTATTGCTTAGGATTGCATATAAGTGGGTATTTTTGTGGAGATGTATTGTGTGGTATGTTGTCTGGTGTGTTGTGTTTGTTAAGGGTGCGGGTTCTTGTGTAATTTTGAGGTGTTATTAGTGTGCGTTTTGGCTAGGTCAGTTGTTGGGAATTTGTGTATGACGTGGATATATTGTGGTTGCTTCTTTGTGTGTAGTTGTATCTGTTGTGTGGATGTGTTTGTGTATGGTGTATGTTTCGTTTCTTACCTTTGTTATGTGATCTCTGTGTTTGCGGATATCGTGTAAGAGTGTTCTGTTCCTGGTTGTCCTTGTATGTGTTTGTCGATTGTTTGCTTCTTTCTTTTTCCGGCAGGTTTTTTAGCCAGGTTATTTTCCGTCCAATGATTTCCCTGGACTTTTCCTCCTCTTTTTTGCATTCAGAATCCCAGAGTTCCAAGAGTGGTTGGTGTGTTTCCTTGGGGCAAAGTTCCTTGATTTTTTTTAAAATTTTATTGTCAATTTCTGTGTACTTCTCCGTAGAGTATACTTTCTTGTCTTCCCGTATGTCGATTTCGGCCTGAAGTTTTGAAATACTTAGGGCTTTTTTGATTTTCACTTGTTCCTCTGTATCTTGTGGTGTAATTTTTCCCCGGAATTTATATGGAATGAATTGGTCCTCCATCGTTAGAAATGTCTTGTATGTTGTTGCGGTGTCGCTGCATTTTACTGCATGGTAAAAAGCCATTTTCTTTGTTTAAGGAGGGTGTTCCAGTTTTGGAGATTCTGTTTCTTGGTTTTCAGTAATTCATTCTGTATGTATGGTCTTCTAAAGTATTCCAGGTATTCTTGTTGTGTTTTGAGTTGGTTAATGATTTCCTCAATTTGTATGCTTCCCTCGCGGTGCCATTTTAAACGCTTTTTTCTCTTTACTTTTAATCGTCTTTCTGGCACTTTTAGTACTCGTTTACTCGTTCCCCCCTTTTGCTCTTTATTTCGGCATTATGTTATTTAATTTTATACTATCGATTCTCTCCCGACGAGATGATAGTCGAAAGAGCTTTTGAGAGATTTCCGCCCCTTTTATTTAAATGTATCTATAAATTTTGTACCTCCAAACATTTATTCATATATATATATATATATATATATATATATATATATATATATATCATTAATATTTATATATATATATATATATCATTAATATTTATATATATATATCATAATAATTTATATATATATATATACTCGGGTTTTTGTTATTCAAAAGTAATAAACTAATGAATGCAACGAGGTTGTTAGATAGTGCTCAATAAAAAGAGCTAATAATACTTAGTAACTGTTAAATAAACATGTTTACATCCCGCTGCTACAAACAGCCATTTGTTTCAATCAAACAACAGATATCATCAGGCAGCGACTTGACTATTCAAATGTTCAATGAATAATGTGTTTTTTAGGTAGGAACTCTTTAAAAGTTGGAGTTAAAAAACCTTAAAACACAGAACTTTAAAGATGTAAAGAGGGAGGGGAAATCTAAAGAAAACTAATAAAAAATAATGGAGAGAGAATGATGAGGAAGAGAAAAAAAGAAATAGAGAAAAAAGGTACATAGAAAAAAATAGAGAAAAAAAAACAATATAAAGGGTTATTATAAAAAAAACAAGGGCTAGAAGAGAAAAAAAAGAGAATGGTGAGAGATAGTTAAAGAGAGAAAGAGTGAAAGTAAGAATTAATAGGAAGGGAAGTTTAAAAACTTAAGAGAATAGAGAAAAAGAGAAGGAGAATTGCGTGTCACCTAATTTATGGACAATTATACATTACAATGACAAGACGCGTTATTACAACAACACAAACAAAATACACAATCTTAGCGTTAAAAGCGTACATGTCAAAAGTGAAAGCGAATGTAAGCTACCAACATATTTATCATCTCACATACGTCCACGAGTACTATCAACGCAGTTTAAACATACGTCTACAATTAATTAAGCCCTTTATACTTAATAATATAGGTTTAAAGTTTTCACGGTTTATTTAAATACATATATAAAAATAATGATAAAACAATATAGTAAAATTAATAATAATAATAATAATAATAATAATAATAAAAATAATGATAATAATAATAATATATATATAAATACTACTACTACTACTAATAATAATAATAATAATAATAATAATAATAATAGAACAGAATAAAATTAATATTAATTATCTTTTTTATATAACATATTTAGTCATAAAAGGAAAGTAAAAACGACTAATAATTAGAAAATATAATCTACTAATATTTAGAAGGAAGAATACAATATATATATATATATATATATATATATATATATATATATATATATATATAGGTGTAACTCTACACTATTAAGTTGAAAATTTAAGTTGGTTAAGTATAATTATAAAGTCATATAAAATCACAATTTAACTCATTCAAAGCAGTATGAATAAAAACATAGATACAAGTACACTTACATATATAAATATAATCAATCAAAAGAAGTAATTAAATCTACAAAAAGAAACCACACACGGGTAGATAGTAATAAATTAAGAAATAATAAAATACATATGTATATATCCACAAAGAACCAACATACATACATATATACATATATATATATAGTTATATCTATACACATACATACATATATATATACACAAATATATGCACACAATCAAATACTAATATACAAATACACATATACACATAGATATGCACACATAAATATGTATATTCACATAACACACACATATATATACATACGAATAAAAATTATTAGACAAGAGTACAAATAGATGCATATACACATAAATGCATATAAATGGATTGAATAAACATCACACAACAAATGGAAGATGTACAAAATAATATATATATATAAATATATATATACAAAAGTACACACAATCATAATTAAACACATAGACACTTACATATCAACACAGACACACAAGTATATAAGATAGGAGAAGTTAGGAATAAAATCAGGCGAGGAGAAAGTATATTAATAGTATTTTAATATATAATGGACATTAGTGACAATTTTAAATTTATTTAAATTTTATATCTAAACTAAATTACTTAAGAGATGGCTTTTATAATGTTTGCAATTAATTGAATTCTCGTGCTTCTTATTTAATAATTTATCTCTTTCTCTAAACGTAAGTATAAACAATTTCTCATATAGACATAGATAACAAGGTAGTTTAAAGATGAACAGGTTTTAGCTTTCTTTAAAATTTTCCAATTTACTATTGGGGAGTTACTTTGCTCTACTAGTTCATAGTAATATTTAGACAAGGAAGTTCTATTTTTGTACTTGTTATTCTCAAAAGAGCACTTGTGACCGGTAAATCTTTCTTTAAATTTGTTATTTGTCATTCCTATGTAATATGTTTTTCGTTAGGATTTTCCTTAGTAGAAATAGTTGCTTGGTACACTACAGAAGTAACTTGACAATTTCCTGTAAGAGGGCATTTCGATTTAATTCTACATATACACCCTTCGGTAGGAATGTGTGTGCGATTTTTGTTTAATATTTTGTTATTATGTTTTTTAATTATTTTTTCAAGGTTTTCATTACAGCTATAACTAAGTTTTATTGTATTTTTATTGAAAATCTTATGTAATATGTTACCAAAGGGAAGTGCTTTTTAATTAAATTTAAGAATTTCATTCCTAGGTTTGTTTTAAGTTTCAGATTAAAAGGGGGATTGTACCACAGGATTTTTCTTTTACGGTTTCTATTTGTATTTGTGTTTGGGTGTGTTGGTTCTATGAACTCAATTTTCGTGTTTTTGTATCCACTATCCTTAAGGGCCCTGTTATAGAAATATTTATGTTTATTAAATGTTTTAAGATTAGACGAATTGTCACTGATTCTTTTACTAATAGATTTGGGGATAGGCTTAATGATGGATTTTGGGTGATTTGATAGGGGGTGTACATAAATTGGGTTTGAGTTTTCCTTCCTATATGGTTGGTAAATGCCTTTCCTTAAATCAAAGTTCACATCAAAAAAGTTAACCGTTTTAACATCTTATATAATATCTACTTTTAACTTAATTCTACGGAATTCATTTAAAATAATCTTTTTGATCCTTTCAAATTTAGGGCCGTTGTATTCCTTAATGATCATCCATTATTTTTTATTAGTTTTCTTTAGATTTCCCCTCCCTCTTTACATCTTATAATTAAAGTTCTGTGTTTTAAGGTTTTTAACTCCAACTTTTTAAGAGTTCCTACCTAAAATAAAATTAAAATCCATTATTCATTGAACATTTGAATAGTCAAGTCGCTGCCTGATGATATCTGTTGTTTGATTGAAACAAATGGCTTTTGTAGCAGAGGGATGTAAACATGTTTATTTAACAATAAATAAGTATATATATATATATATCATTAATTTTATATATATATATATCATAATAATGTATATATATATATATATCATTAATATTTATATATATATAATAATTTATATATATATATCATTAATATTTATATATATATCATAATAATTTATATATATATAAATATATCTATATTGATATATATATCATTAATATTTATATATATATCATAATAATTTATATATATATCATTAATATTTATATATATATCATAATAATTTATATATATATCATTAATATTTATATATATATCATAATAATTTATATATATATCATTAATATTTATATATATATCATAATAATTTATATATATATCATTAATATTTATATATATATATCATAATAATTTATATATATATATATATATATATATATATATATATATATATATATATGTATATATATCATTAAGGTGGCATTCGTGCAACAAGCATAACCGATAATCGTAAAACACAATTTCTTTGCTCTTTTCTTTCTAACCTTTTTTCAATGAATATTTTTGCCGTTATTTTGCATCGTTAATTCTTCCTCTTCTATCTCTATCACTCCCTTCACATCACCTTTGATTTCTAGTATTTATTCAGATCCGCCTCTTTTATTATTAATCCATTTTCTATTCTTCCTTTCTCTTTTTATACACACTTGTAAAATACACTTGTGATGTTAGGCTGTATAAGGGTGTAAACTTTGGTCAAAATCGTAGTGTTCCTTGTTTAAACGTATTTTTTATGGTTAATTTCTAATGGTTTTTCTGGGTGTTCCGATATAAAACCTATCTAAAAAGACTCCCGAATAAGTAAAGGACATTTGTGTGAAATTGTAAAAAAAATCGTTCTGGCCGTTTCAAAATTCGAACACTCAAAAAAGGCAGACACATACAGACACAAACAAACTGCATTATATATATATATATATATATATATATATATATATATATATATATATATATATATATATATATATATATTGATACGACTATTCCAAAATTTTCCCGATTCCGATCCAGTTACGGATTTCGTTATAAGTTTTCGATTCCGATTCCGATTCTTATAATATTTATAAATATTTAATTAGAGATTTGTTATGTTTTTGGGGGGGGGTAAATTTTTAAATAATTGCATAAACCCTCGGGTAATTTTCGGGTATATTTTTTTCTCAAATGTTCTCTTTGCAAATTGAAAGACAACAAAAGATTTATTTTGATTTTAAACAAAGCCAAATTGCATCAGTTCATAGTTAGTGTACAACATGCTACTTGAAAGTTTTCATAAACAGTTGAAAATAGTCGACGATTGGTAAACGATTTAGAAAATATAGAAGATCCATCAGCTATAATTTAAACCGAAACCAAAACTTATGAAGAATTCTTGGTAAAATTATTTATTATAAGAAGTGGGGACTCATAACAATTAAACAACAGTCATTCGGATGTAATCATGACACATAAAATAAATGAAACACATGCTACCGTATTAATATATAGTATTGTAACAGTCATAAAAAGCACGTTCCTTTCCTACTACTAACCCTAAGTACGAGTGGCAATACGAAAAATAAAGCAATTACATGTGATTTTATGATTTTGCTGATCGGCTTTAGAATTAGTGGTAAAAAATACTTAACTGCTTAAAAAGTTATAATGTACCGAAATGGGACCAGTTTACATTATATTTATATGCACAACTGAATCCCCATTCTAAATTCTAAAATAACGTTTCAGTATGCTCACAAATAGTCGCCTAAAAAGTAGAATCTTATATGTTATGGGGCTTTTAAATGTAAATGAATATTTTTCTTAAGTTAACAAACTTCTCAATATGTGCTCTTCCAAAGTTTTGATAAACTTGTGAGATTTCATCTATATTTTCACTTGTGCCAGAACCAAACAAAATATAAGGAAACATGAAATATTTCAAAGGATGTAGTGATCAGACAAAACCAGCACCAGGAAAAAAATTCAAGCATGTTAAGCTTTGATATTAAAGTCCGAAGTCTCTAATAGACACCATATGGCCATTTGAATTAGTGATAAAAGTTACTTAATTACTTAAAAAGTTATAATGTACCGAAATGAGACCAGTTTACATTATATTTATATGCGCAACTGAACCCCCATTCTAAATTTTAAAATAACGTTTCATTGTGCTCACACATAATTGCCTAAAAATGTAGAATATTTTAAATGTAAATGAAAGTTTTTTTTTTAAGTTAATAAACTTCTCCGTGTTTGCTCTTTATCTATTCTATCCAAAGTTTTGATAAACTTGTGAGATATTTATCCATATTTTCACTTGTGCCAAAACCAAACAAAATAAATTTAGGCAAACTCATACCCGGAAAACTCGTATCTGGGAAACTCGTACCCGGAAAACTGACCTATTAACAACAACAACAAAAGAAATTTTTATATTATCAAATAATACAAAAAGTGTTTTCGGTGCTTATGTATTTTTGGTACTGCGCTATTTTTAACTAGTTTTTTTTTTTTACAGGTTATATTCAAGTTTCAAGGTATCTTTTTTATTAAATTGTTAGACGGAAGCACTGAATCGTTACAAAACATCCTCCCCTCCCCATGCTAAGAATCGCTTTCGAAATAATAACGTTATCATTTCAGCGCGGTACTAAAAATACATAAGTACCGTGTTTTCTTTTTTCTTTCGTAATAACACAAGAATTGTTTAAACTAAATGAATTCTTCTGAATAAAACTTTTGCTTTCTTTGATAATACATAAGTGTTTCCTTTCTATTTTTTTTTGTTTCTTAATAAAACAAAAAGTGTTAAAACTAAAGTATTTTTTAAATAAATATATGGTTTCGTTTTTCATGTCTTGACTTCGTAACTCCATGATCAAGTTTATCTTTTTTTTAAACAATAATAAAATGATTTTTTTTTAATTTTTATGGGTGTACTTAGTCGCCTTTAAAAACAATATCTCTTTCAAGAATTGTCACAAAATGTGTTTTCAATTGATATTTATTAAATAATGGACCAGTTTTCATACCTAGCAAAAAAATGGAACGAGTTTTCTGAGGACGAGTTTCTCGGGTACCAAACAGAATATAAATATAAAGAACATGAAATATTTCATAGGATGCGGTGATCAGACAAAACCAGCGCCAGAAAAAAATTCCAAGCATGTTAAATATTTGATATTAAAGTGTGAAGTCTGTAATAGACACCATATGGCCATTTTATCAAATAGGTGCGAAAATCTTTTTTAAATCTGTGATATTGAATAGACAAGTAAACTCTAGAATATTTACTTTGTCTACAATAAAAACTAATAACAACATGTAAAAATTCCGCAGCGATATTTTTAACATTTATTTTGGTACTAAATATCCTTGTTATAAATATTTGGAGGGGTCTCCTGGACAAGAAAAAGTTTAATACCTTAAACGGAAATTACAGTAATGTATTTTATGTTTATTTCATTCGTAAACATGGGAGGAGAATTTATCTTCAAATATCTTTAATTTCGAATTAGAGCCACGGATTTATACTAAGTAATTATTAATAAGTCCTTTAACCCCCTTTTTTAATGGAGAGTAGACAACGCACTGTGGATACGTTATCGGCAGCTCTCGGTACTCTCGTTTCTCCTTATTTGTCCCTCAATCCTCATTTCGAATGAGTGATTTTTCTGACAAAGGGTGAAGAAAAAGCTGCTTTCCAGGACGGCAGTACTTCGTGAACAGTAACCTGAAATGTCGGAAATCTTCTGTTTCTATGTCTATCCTTGTGGCCATGTCACTAGTAAGGGTGCTGAAGGTAAACGTTTCATCTGGGCTGACGTTATCCGTTTGATAGTCAGGGACCGGAACCTTGGATTAACAACTAAGGAGGCTGTCCTATAAGCAGGTGCAAAGTACTGGGGCTGCTGTATTGCCATCTGGTGAATGTATTCTGGACTATGCAGTAGTTTCTGGTGGTGCCTCTCAATGTCATACTAGTGGGTAATTGTTACGGCTTTACCTTATCATGTGCTGCAAAAATAATCCTATCTTTTTCTCTCCTGCTTTCTCTCTCTCTGTCCTGCTCTAATCAAGTCTATCGACCTGTTCCACAAATCCCAAATCGTCAACAGAAAAAAAATCACGAATAAACCTAGAACCTCATCCACCAACGTAGACCCCTACTACCGTGTCTCCTTCTCCAACATCAGGGGTCTACGTTCCAACCTTCCAGAGGTTGAAACTCAATTACAGGAGACGAAACCAGACATATTCTTTCTAAGTGAAACTGGAATAGGGCCGATCACTTCCTTAGATGAATTCATAATTAAAGGCTACTCTAACTTAATATCTAAATCTGACCCCCAAGATCGCCATGGGCATGGAATATGTGCCTACATTAAAGATTGCTTCCCATGTGGTAGGGATATCTCCAGTGAAAACCCCAATTTTCCTTATATGTGCTTCCTGGTTGCACTTGCTTACGCCACTGCATTTATATTCGCCCTCTATCGCCCCCCCCCCACAACAACGGAGTTACTATCTATCAGAGAATATCTGAGAAAATTGACCACATCCTGTCTGCTCATCCTTCGGCTAACATCCACATTTGTGGTGACTTCAATGTCCACAATGTGGAATGGCTGACCCACTCGAACATGACAGATGATAAAGGGAGAGTCTGTCATGATTTCGCCATTGCCTATGACCTCACCCAGATTGTCCACGAACCCACCCGTGTGCTTGATACTTCCGGTCAGTACGCTAGCCTTCTAGATCTTTTTATCACAACTTCCCCTGAGCTATGTTATGTTCCGTTCTGTCCCCTCTGGGATCTTCCAACCACTCGGTTGTATCACTTAAGATAAAACGAAATTCAATAAGTCTTCAGACGTACCTCTCCACCGTACGATATATCGATACTCTAGACTGACTGGGATAGCTTCCGTACATTCATATCTGATCTACCCCTACATTCCATGTTTAAAAAGGGTGTGTCGTTCATAGTATCAGACCTGACCGAATGGTTAATTGTAGGCATAGACCGATTCATACCATCCAAAAAATTCCAACAAAAACCTAACAGCCAGCCATGGCTCTCCCCGGAATGTGCTGCTACCATCCCGCACAGAAATCACTTTTTCCATAGCTACCAATGTAATAGATGCACTGTGACTAGAGCTGCTTTCAGGACTGCCAGCAACCACTGTAAAAGAATAATTAAAAAAATGCAAGAGAGATATATGCTCAGTCCGTTAAATCCAAAGTTGCTGAGCAGTGGCTTGGTTCCCACCAATTTTAACCAATTGCAAACAGGATCCTGAATAGAAGCGTGCGTTATATCCCAACAATCATCAATGGGCCTGAGATTATCCCGTTAGCATGAGACAAGGCCAAACTATTTCCAAGAACTTTGCAGCTAATTCTACCCTACACGACGAAGGCCATAAATTCCCCATATTTCCTCCTATAACAGACAACACGCTATACAACATACAAATATCTGAGTGTGAGGTCGCTAAGCTAATCAAGAACCTTGATTCCAGTAAAGCAACTGGCCCTGACAGCATTCCAATTATACTGCTGAAAAAGCTTCAACTAGAACTTTCCCCCATACTTACAAAACTGTTTAAGCGTTGCCTTACAGAGAAGTACTTCACAACACCTTGGAAAACCCCATCAGTATGCCTTGTATTTAAGAATTCAGGTGATACGTCGTCCCCCTCTCAGTACTGATCAATAAATCTTCTGTCATGTGTAAGTTGCTGAAATCCATATTAAATAGAGAAGTAGTCAACCACCTCAGCAGAAATAACCTTCTTAGTGATATACAATATGGTTTCGTTCTGTTAGATCTACAGCAGATGTGCTAACAGTTATATCTCTTGACAAAGGATTCCTCTCTAGGGCAATTGCTCTTGACATATCAAAACCTTCGATAAAGTATGACGTAAGAGTCTACTTCACAAGATTTCCAGCTACGGTATCACTGGAAATGTTTTCTCGATCATTAAATCATTTCTCTCTGATAGGTTCATAAGAGTAGTGGTTGATGGGCAGAAATCAGAGGCCCTCAGTATTAATGCTGGAGTCCCTCAGGAGTCCACTCTATGCCAAACTGTCTTCCTGATCTATATCAATTATCTCCCAAAACACATACTTAAATCATTCGTTGACATCTATGCTGAGACACAACCATCTATGGCAACACATCAAAGGCTGTAAATGACAAAGCTCTCTCTCTCTGATTCTCTCTCCTTTGATCTTGAGCACGTGGTACAGTGGGGGAATACGTGACTGGTTACTTTTAATGCATCTAAAACCAAGCCCCTATCTTTACATCATCAACGCTCTGATCCCCATCTGGCATCAATTGAAATGGATATGTCTCGACTAGGGAAAGCTCCGTGCTTTGATAAGTTTCTGGGCTTGACCTTTACTCCTGACCTGAAATGGAACACGTACATCAAGTCTGTTGCCAAGGTTGCTGGAAAAAATGGTTGGATCCTTCTACCGCTCCAAAAGATATCTCACTGCTGATGCAATTCTGTACTTATATAAAAGCTAAGTACGTCCAAGGATGGAGTACTGTTGCCACATCTGGCAGGAGCTGCTAAAAACACTCTATCCTGCCTTGACAGAGTACAAAATAGGCTTTGTGGCTTAGTGGGGGATGCCCTTTTCTCTTCCCTGCAACCACTCTCCCACAGGAGTGTCTTTGTTTTATCCCTACTTCCATGGTAGGTGCTCGTCTGAGCTTCAATCTCTGGTTCACTCTCGCCGATCTTTCTTATAAGCTACCTCGGATGAGGGCACACAGACATTTTAACGAATAGATGACTCAAGTTATCGCTCAATAAATGACCAATAAATAA